>NC_092477.1:4107043-4216950 GCF_047495875.1 Pithys albifrons albifrons | reverse complement strand
GTAGGTTTTAGGAACACAGTGGTTGTGGATTTTTAGAGGGTTAATATTTCTAACAGCTTAAGTTTAATGCCTTTCTATCACTACCCCTGTCCCAGAACAGGGAGCTCAAATTCCTTTAGTTAATTAATCTTGTTTAGACTCCTTTCCAAGGTAAAGAGCTGAAGGATATCAGAAGGCCCACAGAATGAAACATAAACACAGGTCAGAGTGACCCAAAACCCAGAACTGGATGAACTCCAAGAGACCTTTGTGTGCCTGAGGAAGAGGAGCTGATGAAGACAGAGGGTCCTGACGACCCCAGACCCAATTCCAGGGGTTGGACCAGGGGTGGGACTGGGGCTGGACTGAGAAATGTGTAAAGCAATGATTGGAGGGATCTTATTATAAAAGCCATGGAAACAAGAACTGGGACACATGCATGTCATCCTGTATTCCTGTGGGCTGTAGGCCCTGTGTTATTAAAGGACCTTTACTTTTTATCTTACCCTACACTAACGTGGCTTGGAGTTCTGCTTGGGGGGGGTCACTCAGGGCATCACTGCCTCAACTTTCTGGCTCCTCTTTGAGCAGCTCCATCACTTCTCAGCTCCCACACCAGGTGTTCAATACCTTGCAGCCACTTCTAACAAAGCAAGAGGGAAGCACATCAATCTCATTATCTGCCTGCCCTTGAGGAGTCCTCTGACCTGAAACGTTCTGTTTGCCACCCCCAGAGCACAGAGCCACATTCCAAGGATAATTCCTGCCAGGGAAGGGCTGTCCCCACCCTCGGGTCCTCCGAGGGTGTGTGACCATCTGCAGCCTTCCTCCAAGCACAGCCCTGAGTCCTCCTCTGCCCAGGAAAGTCTCTCCTCCTAATTTAGCAGCCAGCCACACAGTCACACACCCACCTGCTCACTCAACTCCTCTACCCACCACCCACCCAGAGCAGTGCAGAAAAAGCCACCAGAAGTGACAAAAAAAAATAAAAGGCAGGAGCCCTAATTAACACTCCAGCAGGCTCAGCATGGCCAAGGTGCCCCTTGGCTGAGGGAAAGGAGCTCAGAGGGCAAAAAATGCTCCAGTCCCAAGGAAGCTGCTGCCCCACTGGTCAAACCTGTCTGCAATAGTGCAAAAAGGGAACAGGGACGTTGCCAGGTGGGTTTAGAGGTCCCAAATCCCTCCTGCCTGTCCAGAGTCTTCTTTGAAGGGCACTGCTCCCTCAGCTCCCCGAGAGCCCAACCAGCCAAGGGGCAGAAGAACTTCCTGTTCCAACTGAGACCTCACACAGCCTCTTCCCTCCCAGTTACAAACTTCTCCTGCTCCAAAACAGCAAATTTGGAGCCTTGTCCTCCCCCCTCCCTGCCTTCACACACCAGCCAGATGTCAACACCTTGCACTCAGCAGAACAGGTGAATTCCCTTTGCCTTGTCCACTTTCATGATTTAATGCCAGAAGGGCCCCTTGGCTTTTCTGAGCCAGCAAGTCTTGGATCCATCACTGGAGCAGGAAAGAAATGCAAAACAAGGCTCAGCTCCATTCAAATCCATACAAAGGCTTTGCCCTTGGCATGACCTCATGCACAGCACGAAGAGCAATCACCTCAGGCCATCCCCACCCAGCCTGTACAACCGCGATGAGAGTTCCTCCTTCTCCTGGTGACAACCACTCAAGATGAAAGGATCCCTTTGCTCAGCTCCTGTTGCTGCTCAGCTCCTGTTGCTGCTCAGCTTTGCTTTCTAGCACAGAAGTGCCAAAAGTTCCCCATCAGGAGAGCAGAGAGGAACCTGAATTTCCTAACCCTGTTATTCCCTGGGCCTCCAGATCCAGAGCTTCTAAACAAAGCACTGAGAATCCAACCTCAAGTGATGCTGCAGGGCATCCAAGGGGGGTTATTTCACTGGAATCTCAGTTTTTAAATGAATATGTTCTGTATGAAGGTGGAAAGATCAAGGTGTTTCGAGTATAAAATCACAGAATTCCAGACTGGTTTGGGTTGGAAAGGACCTTAAAACTCGTCTTGTTCCACCTCCTGCCATGGGCAGAGACAACTTCCGTAGCCCAGGTTGCTCCAGCCTGGGATGGGGCAGCTCCTCCGGGCACCTGTGCCAGGGCCTGCCCACCCTCACAGCCAGGAATTCCTTCCTATTTTCCATCTAAACCGACTCTCAGTTCAAAGCCGTTCCCCCTTCTCCTGTCACCACATTCTGCATAGTCTGGTTTAAAGGCTTCTTAATGCACAGGAAAATACAATAAAAATAAAAATATAAGAGCAATAAATAAAATAATAAAAAATTTAAAAATCAAAAATAAAGAATAAAAAATTTAAAATAAAATAAAATAAAAAATTGTAAATAAAAAGTATAAATAAAATAAAATAGAAATGAAATTAAAATTTAAAAATATAAATAAAATAAAAATAAAAATAAAATAAAAAATTGTAAATAAAAAGTATAAATAAAATAAAATATAAATGAAATTAAAATTAAAAAATATAAATAAAATAAAAATATAAATAAAAATAAAAATAAAAATAAACATTATAAATAAAATAAAAATATAAATAAAATAAAAATAAACATTATAAATAAAATTAAAATAAAATTGAAATTGAAATTAAAATTAAAATTAAAAATTATAAATAAAATAAAAATTATAAATAAAATAAAAATTATAAAAAAATTACAATTATAAATAAAATTACAATTATAAATAAAATTAAAATTGTAATGAAAATTGTAAACAAAATATAAAATACAAAGTAAAGAAAAAGGTATAAATAAAGTAAAAATTATAAATAAAAAATATAAATAAAATAAAAAATATAAACAAAATAAAAAGTAAAAATAAAATAAAAATTGTAAAAAATTAAAAACTATAAAAAAATTATAAATAAATAAAAATTTTAAATAGAAATTATAAATAAAACAAAAATTATAAATAAAAATTATTAATATAATAAATATTATGAATGAAGTAAAACATATAAATAAAATAAAAATTATAAATAAAATTAAATTATAAATAAAAATTATTAATAGAATAAATATTATAAATAACATAAAAATTACAAATAAGATAAAAAATATAAATAAAATAAAATTATAAATAAAATAAAAATTACAATAAAATTATAAATAAAATTTAAAAAATAAAATAAAAATATAAATAAAATAAAAATATTAATAAAATTTTAAAAATAAAAAATAAAAATATAAATAAAATAAAAATATGAATAAAATTTTAAAAATAAAAAATAAAAATATAAATAAAATAAAAATATGAATAAAATTTTAAAAAATTAAAATAAAATAATAAAATAAGCCAGAATTAAGAAAAATGAACCAGAAGCATCTGTGCATATTTGACAGCTTCAAAAATCCCAGCCCTTAATCAAACATTTACTTCAATAATTCCAGCTCCCATCTCACCCCACAGCCTCTCTGGGAGGGGTATCCACCCCAAATGGGCAGCTCAGAGGTGCCCAGGCTGCTGCACCCACCAGGCTGGGTGGTTCCTGTGCCTCCCACTCTGCCAGGCTGCAGCTCCTCCTGCAGCACCAGGAATAGCAGCTGGCACTGCCCACGGAGCAGGAGCACCCTGGGAACCAGCAAGGCAAACTCTGAGGGGGAGCAGGGCTCATTCAGGGCCCCTCCAAAGAGCAGCAGGAGCTGGGAGCACATTGCTCAGACAATCAGGAGAACTGGGGCTTTTGTCACTTGTTCCAGACAGGCTGAGACACCCAAGAGAGCCCCAAGACTTTGGGCACATCCCTTGGCACCTCCAGGCCTGGCACACGCTGTCTCTGCCAGTCCCACCCAGAGATCCAGGCAGCTGATCCAACTGGCTCAAGGAGCCACCAGGACTCTTTGAGAGTGTTTAATCCAGGCTGATTGGAAGCCAAAAGAAAGGAATTCTTCTCCTACAGGACAGGGCAGGATCCTTTGAAGAGCTGAGTTTTTTCACACCAGTTTTAGAAATCCCACACAGAGTTGTGGTCACTCCAAGGGATGTGATAGAACCAGAGCAACAGAAACTCAGCTCAGGGGAGGTTGGGAAGCATCAACTTCTGATTGGAGTTTCATAAAACCACAAACATGAAAAAAAAATTAAATTATTATTATTCAAACCCTACTGCATAAAATCCAGAAGGCACCAAAGGAAATCTCAGGTCTTTGGTGATGGAAAAATAAAGAATAAGCATCACCTTTGAGGTATGTGATTAAACCACAATAAAATTAAGCCAGAAGCATAAACAAGCTCCAAACACAACCAAGGAGGACAGACCCCCTCAGACCACACAGTTTAAAATCCATTAGACCCTTTTTTTTCCCATCAAAATCCCTTTGGGAATCAGAAAGGTCAGCATTGCTTTATCAGTGCCTTGTTCTCCATTCCTGCCCTCAGCAGGCACTCTGGGCCACCAGAGGATGTCTGGAGGCCAACCCAACCCAGCAGCTCTTTCACAGAATCATAGAATAGGTTGGGTTGGAAAAGACCTCCGAGATCATCAAGTCCAACCCTTGGTCCAACTCCAGTCCCTTTACCAGATCATGGCACTCAGTGCCACGGCCAAGCTCAGCTGAAAAACCTCCAGGGATGGGGAATCCACCCCCTCTCTGGGCAGCCCATTCCAATCCCTGAGCACTCTCTCTGCAAAGAATTGTTTTCTGCTCTCCAACTTCAATTTCCCCTGTCAGAGCTTGAGCCCATCGTGCCCCCTTGTCCTATTGCTGAGTGCCTGGGAGAAGAGACCAACCCCCACCTGGCCACAACTTCCCTTCAGGGACAGTGCTGAGGTCACCTCTGAGCCTCCTCTTCTCCAGGCTGAACACCCCCAGCTCCCTCAGCCTCTCCCCACAGCACTTGTGCTCCAGTCCCTTCTCCAGCCTCGTTGCTCTTCTCTTCTCACTTGGGTTGGAAGAGACCTCTGAGATCATGAAATCCAACCCTTGATCCAACCCCACTGTGATCACCAGCCCAGGGCACTCTGTGCCCTGGGCTGGTGATCACAGTGGGGTTGGATCAAGACATGTTGGATTCTCTGTCCCTGGAGGTGTTTCAGAGGACACTCAGTGCCACATCCAGTCCCTTCTCCAGCCTCGTTGCTCTTCTCTGGCCCCACTCCAGCCCCTCAATCTCTTTCCTCAACTGAGGGGCCCAGAACTGAACACAACACTCAAGGTGTGGCCTCCCCAAGGCAGAGTCCAGGGGAAGGGTCACTGCCCTGGGCCTGCTGGCCACGCTAGTTTGGATCCAGGCCAGGATCCCATTGGCCTTCTTTGGGTTATTGTCACCAAACCCCAGGACAAAACTTCCCAGGAACTCCAAGAAGAACAGGTCTAACCCTCAAGACCCTGCAGGCAGGCTCATATCTGCATCCATTGCCTTCCAAGGAGTTTGGGGATAGGACACCTTCATTCCCAAGACAAATGTGCATTTCCAACCCAAAACACTTCGGAAAAAGCTGATGAAGATCCTACAGTCCCAGGGCAGTTGAAAAATTGCAGTTTAGGGTGATTTAGAGCTGCTAATGGGTGATATCCCCATTGGAGTGAAGGCAATCCCCTGAAAATGGGAAAATAAAGTGAGCAGAAGCTTTAACATCCGTGTGTTTCTCTCCACAATAGCAACAGGCACCTCCCAGCAGGGACCTCTCCTTGGGGCTCATCCACAACCCATTTCCACCAGAAATGGCTACAAAAGCGACAAAGGAACCAGAATCCTTCAAGAAGCTGCATTCCATTCTTTTCCCAGGCCTTTATTAACAGCAAGTCAGCAGGGAGTCCTTGGAAGCAAAGGAGGAATTTGCTGTGCAAAGAAACCGAGGGAGCGTTTTCTGGAACAACAACCAAACCATTCTGGGCCAGTGTGTGTTGGACTGGGCTTTAGCTCGATGGGATATTGATCCTGGCTGCAGAAAACACAGCCCTGATGGGTTTTCTGATGACCAGGTTGTGCTGTCTGCTTTTGACAAACAAAATCTCCATCACTGCAGGTAGATAAAAAAAGATATTTATCGATAATTTCGGAGTGCAGGGTCTGAGTGGCCAAAAAAAAAAAAAAAAAAAAAAAAAGCAGGTGGGAAGGATTTCTGCATGATCACTGGAATATTTACAGAAGGGTGAGTTCAATCCATGCAGAGCCTTCCCCCACAGCCTCCTCCAAAACACACCCAGACTCTGCCCTTTTTCCTATGGAAACAGATAAGGAGAGCAAAGCTGCTCTTTGCTTTTCTGGGGTTTGGCTAAAAAGCTGAAAATGAGATCAGATTTTCTGCCATCCATCATTTACCTTAATAAAAAAGGGGGCACTCGACAGGATTAGCAGGTACACAGCTCTGTGTGTGGCATCATGAAACACATTTTCATGATCTTTTGTGCTTACACAGAAATAAAATTAAAAAAAAAAGAAAGAAAGAGAGAGAGAGAGAGAAATCAAAATCGCTCTGTAATGTTGAAGATCAACATGAGACTGAGCTGGGGAACTGAGCACTGCTCACTGCCTGGAAACATGAAGCAACATTTCCAAGTGGAATCCTTGCACATATGGCAAAGGAAAGCTTTGGATGGAGTAGCAAAATGGCATTTCAAAAGCTGATGTCCTACCTATCTATATTTATAAGAACACATTAAGAACTGGCTTAGCACTGTCCTCTTCTATTATCCTGTAATAAATTACAGCTTGATCATCTTTTGAAAAGCACAGGGCTGAGTCTTCCTTCCACAGAAGTGAAAATTAAAGTCCCACTCCTGTCACCACCTGGAGAACCTGCTGGGTTTGACAGCAAGAAAATGTTCTGTCCCAACAACCTGCCTTTGGTGTCCGTGCAGAAAGGAGGAGGGTGTTTGTCTCAAATCAAGAGTTTGTCCCTGCTGAGGCTCCCCCAGGGCAGGGGCAGCTGAAGCGGGGTCTGCTCAGCCAAGGGAGCCCAAGGAAGAGCAGCTGGAGCCCAAGGAAGAGCAGCTCCTGCTCTCCAGCCCAGCCCCATGGCAACCCAGGAGTGAGCTGAGAACAGGAGAACCATCCAAGAAATGCCCAGCAAAACACAACAGGCTGCAGGGAAAACATTAATTCTCTCCCCTGAGTGAAGCTGCAGATATTTCAGGGCTGTTTCCCTCCTGCAGGTCCCTCCAGTTCCTTCCTGGGTTGCAAACACAGCCCCAGCTCCAGGAAAGGATCTAACCCAGCACGTGGGGAACGTTGTTCTCAGGAGCCTTCCCCTAAATATCAAAAACTGGGCATGAGCTCCTGGTTAAACCCAACCTTGGGATCTTAAATCCAACCCTGGAATTTTAAATCCAACCCTGAAATTTTAAATCCAACCCTGAAATTTTAAATCCAGCCCTGGAATTTTAAATCCAACCCTGAAATTTTAAATCCAACCCTGAAATTTTAAATCCAGCCCTGGAATTTTCAACCCAGCTCTGGAATTGGAGGATTTGAGCTCTGGGGAGGTGATTCTTGGCCTCAGTGCCACCAAACTGAGGCTGCCTGGTGGGAAGCCCATGCCCAAGGCAGCTGAAGTGGAGCCCAGCTGGTGTCACCATGGGAAACCAGCAGCTTTGACGTGCACGGGGCTGAGCTGGAGAGGAACACGCCTGTTTGCAGAGGGAACAGGCTCCTCGTTCCAGCTGCCTCCTGGAGCTCATAGTCCACAAACTCCCCCAGTCAAACCAGCAGCACCAGTGTCAGGCACCCCACAACACCTGGGCATTCCACCAGCAACATTCACAACACTTCGAGCGTCTCTGTTGTAAAAGGAAATAAATTATCTCTTGATTCTTGGCATGTGTTTATGAAAAGAGTAAAAGAATAAAAAAGTCATGCCTAAACATTATGGCTGGAGTTCAGAAAAGCTTTTCTGTAGAGCCTTAACTGTAAGTACAGAACCACTGGAGTCAGCTGAATTCAAAGGTGTACTTGAATGCTTTGTTGAAGGATAAATTACAACACATTCCAAAGTCCTTTCCAGAATCAGGGCCTTGATTTTAATTTTTTTTCTTTTTTTTTTTCTTTTTTTAAAGGCACAAAAGGGTGTAGAACTAACTAGGAATCAGAACATAGCACGGGTGTGAATAATTGTAGCATCTGTGCTCATTCTCTTTTCATCCTGGTACCCCCTGTGCTTCTGAGTATGTAAATCTGCCTCTCCTCGTGACTCCCCTGAAGTTGCTATTGATTCAACACCCAGCCCAGCAGCAGGAGCAGCAAACTCTGCATATTTATTCCCTTCCTCTCCACACACAGAGAATTCCCTTTGGCCTCTCCACTGCTGGATCACACCCTGCCCTGAATGCAAAGAGAATTACAGAGATAATGTGGCTAATGAACATATTTGGGTATGTGTGCAAGGATTTCCCTGCTCTGCCCCCCTGACCGGGGCACACACACCCCTTGCCCACACTCAGGGGCACAGAGAGGGTGGCAAAGAAGGGATGTGAATGCCAGGCTGGGGGAAAACCCACTGAGATCCTTTCAAGCTGAAAGGCTTCAAGCTCAGGATCTCATAGAATCATAGAATTGATTGGGTTGGGAATGACCTCCGAGATCAGCAAGTCCAACCCTTGGGCCAACTCCAGTCCCTTTACCAGATCATGGCACTCAGTGCCACGGCCAAGCTCAGCTGAAAAACCTCCAGGGATGGGGAATCCACCCCCTCTCTGGGCAGCCCATTCCAATCCCTGAGCACTCTCTCTGCAAAGAAGTTTTTTCTGCTCTCCAACTTCAATTTCCCCTGGCAGAGCTTGAGCCCATCGTGCCCCCTTGTCCTATTGCTGAGTGCCTGGGAGAAGAGACCAACCCCCACCTGGCCACAACTTCCCTTCAGGCAGTTCCAGACAGTGCTGAGGTCACCTCTGAGCCTCCTCTTCTCCAGGCTGAACACCCCCAGCTCCCTCAGCCTCTCCCCACAGCACTTGTGCTCCAGTCCCTTCTCCAGCCTCGTTGCTCTTCTCTTCTCACTTGGCTTGGAAGAGACCTCTGAGATCATGAAATCCAACCCTTGATCCAACCCCACTGTGATCACCAGCCCAGGGCACTCTGGGCTGGTGATCACAGTGGGGTTGGATCAAGACATGTTGGATTCTCTGTCCCTGGAGGTGTTTCAGAGGACACTCAGTGCCACATCCAGTCCCTTCTCCAGCCTCGTTGCTCTTCTCTGGCCCTGCTCCAGCCCCTCAATCTCTTGCCTCAACTGAGGGGCCCAGAACTGAACACAGCACTCAAGGTGTGGCCTCCCCAAGGCAGAGTCCAGGGGAAGGGTCACTGCCCTGGGCCTGCTGGCCACCCTAGTTTGGATCCAGGCCAGGATCCCATTGGCCTTCTTGGCCACCTGGGCACACTGGTGGCTCCTGTTGAGCTTCCTGTCCCTCAGTCCCCCCAGGTCCCTCTGCCTGGCTGCTCTCCAGCCACTCTGTGCCCAGCCTGGAGCGCTGCAGGGGGTTGGGGTGGCCAAAGGGCAGGACCTGCACTTGGCCTTGGTGAACTTCATCCCATTGGAATCAGCCCATCCCTCCAGTCTCTCCAGATCCCTCTGCAGAGCCCTCCTGCTGCCCTTTGGGCCATTTCTTAAGCTCTTATTTAGTATTTGTGTTTCCATTATACCCTCTGTGTAAATAAACAGAAACAAACTGTGGCAATGGAGAGGGGAAAATACTGTAAGAATTTCCAAGACATTTCAAACCAGGGCCCAAAAAGACACAGGTAACATTTGCCTTAATGAGACACTTGGAGTTATTTTCTAAAACCTTTCAATTCTTTTTGAACATCTTTGAATTCTTTTTGAACATCTTTGAATTCTTTTCGAAAATCTTTGAATTCTTTTCAAACATCTTTGAATCTTTTCAAACAACTTTGAATTCTTTTTGAACATCTTTGAATTCTTTTTGAACATCTTTGAATTCTTTTAGAATATCTTTGAATTCTTTTAGAATATCTTTGATTTCTTTTCGAATATCTTTGAATTCTTTTCGAGGACCTTTGAATTCCTCTCGAAATTCTTTGAATTCCTCTCGAAATTCTTTGGATTTGTGGTTAGAAAAGTTTCTTTATGGCAGAATAAATCCATTCCTGCAGAAACTTTGCCAATTTCAGCTCTGTAATAGCTTGAAAATGGGATGTTTTTAATTTATTAGTGCAATTTTAAAGTCACCCTGTAAATAGGTTGGTTTAAATCAGGTTCAAGCACCAGGGGCAGTTAGAACCCAAAAATTCAGGGGTTTGTCAGTGAGTCCGGATAAGACACAAACCAGAATATCTACAAATAAATTCACTTTTTAGGTGGTATTGGTGAGAGTCCGGATAAGACACAGAAACCAGAATATCTACAAATAAATTCACTTTTTTTTCAGTTGGTGTCAGTGAGAGCCAGGATAAGACACACAAACCAGAATATCTACAAATAAATTCACTTTTTAGTTGGTACTGGTGAGAGTCTGGATAAGACGCAGAAACCAAAATATCTACAAATAAATTCACTTTTTAGGTGGTATCAATGAGAGCCTGGACAAGACACAAAACCAGAATATCTACAAATAAATTCACTTTTTAGGTGGTATTGGTGAGAGCCCGAATAAGACACAGGAACCAGAATATCTACAAATAAACACCCTTAAATTCCCTTTTTTTTTTTTAGTTAGTGTCAGTGAGAGTCTGGATAAGACACACAAACCAGAATATCTACAAATAAATTCACTTTTTAGTTGGTATTGGTGAGAGTCTGGACAAGACACAGAAACCAGAATATCTACAAATAAACACCCTTAAATTCACTTTTTTTTTAGTTGGTATCAGTGAGAGTCTGGACAAGAAACAAACCAGAATATCTACAAATAAATTCAGTTTTCAGTTGGTGTCAATGAGAGCCTGGACAAGACACAGAAACCAGAATATCTACAAATAAATTCACTTTTTAGTTGGTATCAGTGAGAGCCTGGACATGATACACAAACCAGAATATCTACAAATAAATTCACTTTTTAGTTGGTCTTGGTGAGAGTCTGGACAAGAAATAAATCAGAATATCTACAAATAAATTCACATTTTAGTTGGTACTGGTGAGAGCCCGGATAAGACACAAACCAGAATATCTACAAATAAACACCCTTAAGTTCCCTTTTTTTTTTTTTTAGTTGGTGTCAGTGAGAGTCTGACAGACACAAAAACCAGAATATCTACAAATAAACACCCTTAAATTCACTTTTTAGTTGGTGTCAGTGAGAGTCTGGATAAGACACACAATCCAGAATATCTACAAATAAATTCACTTTTTAGTTGGTATTGGTGAGAGCCCGGATAAGACACAGAAACCAGAATATCTACAAATAAACACCCTTAAATTCACTTTTTTTCGGTTGGTGTCAGTGAGAGCCTGGACAAGACACAAACCAGAATATCTACAAATAAATCCACTTTTTAGGTGGTATCAATGAGAGCCTGGATAAGACACAAAACCAGAATATCTACAAATAAATTCACTTTTTAGTTGGTATTGGTGAGAGCCTGGTCAAGGCACACAAACCAGAATATCTACAAATAAATTCTCATTTTAGTTGGTACTGGTGAGAGCCTGGATAAGACACAGAAACCAAAATATCTACAAATAAATTCACATTTTAGTTGGTACTGGTGAGAGCCCGGATAAGACACACAAACCAGAATGTCTACAAATAAATTCACTTTTTAGTTGGTATCAATGAGAGCCTGGATAAGACACAAAACCAGAATATCTACAAATAAATTCACTTTTTACCTGGTGTCAGTGAGAGTCTGACAGACACAGAAACCAAAATATCTACAAATAAATTCAATTTTTAGGTGGTACTGGTGAGAGCCCGGATAAGACACACAAACCAGAATATCTACAAATAAACACCCTTAAATTCACTTTTTTTCAGTTGGTGTCAATGAGAGCCTGGACAAGACACAAACCAGAATATCTACAAATAAATTCACTTTTTAGTTGGTATTGGTGAGAGTCTGGACAAGACACACAAACCAGAATATCTACAAATAAATTCTCATTTTAGTTGGTACTGGTGAGAGCCCGGATAAGACACAGAAACCAGAATATCTACAAATAAACACCCTTAAATTCACTTTTTTTCAGTTGCTGTCAATGAGAGCCTGGACAAGACACACAAACCAGAACATCTACAAATAAATTCACATTTTTTAGTTGGTATCAATGAGAGCCCGGATAAGACACACAAACCAGAATATCTACAAATAAATTCACTTTTTAGTTGGTACTGGTGAGAGCCCGGATAAGACACAGAAACCAGAATATCTACAAATAAATTCACTTTTTAGTTGGTACTGGTGAGAGCCCAAATAAGACACAGAAACCAGAATATCTACAAATAAATTCACTTTTTAGCTGGTGTCAGTGAGAGTCTGACAGACACAGAAAGCAGAATATCTACAAATCAACACCCTTAAATTCCCTTTCAGTCGGTTCACACCCTCTGAAAGCCACTCCCTCAGCTCCACATCAGCCGCTCTTCAGAGGTGCCACAGCCAGGACTAACTCAGCGCTGTTTCCCCCCATCAGCCCCAGGTCCAAACCCCCCCAAAGCAGAGTGGGAACCCCCCAGGCTCAGGGGGAGTCACTTACCCCGTCAGGACCACCACGAAATCCATGACATTCCAGCCATTCCTCAGGTAAGAACCTTTGTGGAAAACAAAGCCCAGGGCGATGATTTTGATCCCGGCTTCGAAACAAAATATTCCAATAAAATAAGGCTCAGTGTCATCCTGAAGGAGAGCAAAAAATCACAGGAGTCAGGGGGTTCCTGCTCTGACAACAAGCAACTTCACACCCTTTTCCCCCTCCCTGAGCTGAAACAAGGAGGTTTAAACTCACTGGAACTAAGCCCAAAAAGGAATTTTATTATTATTTCTCTGAATGCAAATTTTTTTATTTTCAAATTGGGATTTCTATTTACCTTTATTCTGATTTTTTTCCCCCGTATTTTCCAGCTCTACACAATATTCCAGAGGGAATTTTGAAGCAGAAAGTTTTCTCTAAGGGTGTATTTAAGCTCAAGATCACATATTCCAGCAGGGAGGGACATGGGAAAAGAAATGCTTCCCAATTCCTGCAGGAGCCTGAGACAAGAGACTGGGGATTAACAGTCAGCTCAGAAAGCTTGTGAGCACTGACAGGAAATTATTTATTTATCATTTATTCCATCAGTTCCTCCTTTGCTCTTTCTCCTCCATTTTCTTCATTTCCACAGCTCCAGTTTCAGTTGTTTTCCTTTCTCTCTGTGTGTCTGATTGAGGGAGAAATGCCCATTCCAGCCCAGCAGGAGCAGCGAGGTTTGGGACTCGGGTCTGTGGGGCAGAGTTTGGGATCACAATTCCATGGGGCAGAGTTTGGGATCACAATTCCATGGGGCAGAATTTGGGATCACAATTCATGGGGCAGAATTTGGGATCACAGCTCCATGGGGAAGAATTTGGGATCACAACAACATGGGGCAGAATTTGGGATGACAATTCCATAGGGAAGAATTTGGGATCACAATTCCATGGGGCAGAGTTTGGGATCACAGTTCCATGGGGCAGAGTTTGGGATCACAATTCCATGGGACAGAATTTGGGATCTCAGGTTCATGGGGCACAATTAGGGATGACAATTCCATGGGGCAGAATTTGGGATCAAAATTTCGTAGGGCAGAATTTGGGATGACAATTCCATGGGGAAGAATTTGGGATCACAATTCATGGGGCAGAATTTGGGATCAAAATTCCATGGGGCAAAATTTGGGATCACAATTCCATGGGGCAGAATTTGGGATCTCAGTTCCATGGGGCAGAATTTGGAATCCCAGTTCCATGGGGCAGAATTTGGGATGACAATTCCATGGTGCAGAATTTGGGATCACAATTCCATGGGGGAGAATTTGGGGTCACAATTTCATGGGGCAGAATTTGGGATCACAACTCCATGGGGCAGAATTTGGGATCACAACAACATGGGGCAGAATTTGGGATGACAATTCCATAGGGAAGAATTTGGGATCACAATTCCATTGGGCAGAATTTGGGATGACAACTCCATGGGGCAGAATTTGGGATGACAACTCCATGGGGCAGAATTTGGGATCACAACTCCATGGGGCAGAATTTGGGATCACAACTCCATGGGGCAGAATTTGGGATCACAATTCATGGGGCAGAACTTGGAATAGCAATTCCATGGTGCAGAATTTGGGATGACAATTCCATGGGGCAGAATTTGGGATCACAATTCCATGGGGCAGTATTTGGGATCTCAGCTCCATGGGGCAGAATTTGGAATCCCAATTCCATGGTGCAGAATTTGGGATCTCAGCTCTATGTCCTCGCTCACTATAGAGGAACTAACCTTGGTCTCCCCAGTTTTCCCAAACCATTTATTTCACAGATGGCACCAGATCCCTCAGCATTATATTATTTTATATTTATTTATCATATATTATTCAGCACTGCAGGAGTGACAGGAGCTCCAGCACAGACCCGGCGCCAAATGGAACCATTCACACTTGGAAGGAAGAAATGGGAACAAAGCAAAGAGGTGAAAGCAATGGAGATTCATTTCCAGACCATGTTAATTAGCTCTGGCCCCTGGAACCAATTTCCAAATGTGCCTCAGATCCCTGTTTTCAGCTGAACTCAATGGAAGCAAAGCAGCCCTACAGAAAAAGCAGAAAACTTCCAAATTAGGAGTTTAGAAATCTTTGTTTTCCAGTGGGTTTGGCTGTTCAGAGCCAAAGAGTTTGAGCTGCTGTTTGGTGGGCAGTTGTTTCCATATGACAGAAGGGAATTGTTTGGTTTCCTCTAAAAAAAGAGCAGGGATGTCCAGGCTTGTGGTCACAGGAGGAGGGAGCAAGTTGGACACAAGAACGTCCTGGCCAAGCACAGCAACTGCTGCTCAGCTCTGGCACAGCCCCACACTTTGGGCAGAGCTCTTGGGGCAGAAAATTGAGGGATTTATCCCTAAAATCAGACCTGTTCAGCCTCAAGAAGAGATGGATGAGAGGAACCTCATCCATGTCCATCAGTGTCTGCAGGGAGGGGGCAGAGCATGGACCAGGCTCTGCTGGGTGGGGTCCAGCAATGGCACAGGAGGAACAGGAACCTCCCCATGTCCATCAGTGCCAGCAGGGAGGGGGCAGAGGGTGGTCCCAGCAATGGCACAGGAGGAACAGGAACCTCCCCATGTCCATCAGTGCCAGCAGGGAGGGGGCAGAGGGTGGTCCCAGCAATGGCACAGGAGGAACAGGAACCTCCCCACGTCCATCAGTGCCTGCAGGGAGGGGGCAGAGGGTGGTCCCAGCAATGGCACAGGAGGAACAGGAACCTCCCCATGTCCATCAGTGCCAGCAGGGAGGGGGCAGAGGATGGTCCCGGCAATGGCACAAGAAGAACAGGAACCTCCCCATTGGGAACCCTCCAGGTCACATTGGGGAACCCCCAGGTGACACTGAGACCCCCCAGGTGACATTGGGGATCCTCCAGGTGACATTGGGGAACCCCCAGGTGACACTGAGACCCCCCAGGCGACATTGGGGAACCCCCAGGTGACATTGGAGAACCCCCAGGTGACACTGGGGAACCCCCAGGTGACACTGGGGACCCTCCAGGTGACATTGGGGAACCCCCAGGTGACACCGAGACCCCCCCAGGCAACATTGGGGACCCTCCAGGTGACATTGGGGACCCCCCAGGTGACACTGAGACCCCTCAGGTGACATTGGGGACCCCCCTGGTGACATTGGGGAACCCCCAGGTAACAGACCCTCCAGGTGACATTGGGGACCCCCCAGGTGACTTTGGGAACCCCCAGGTGACACTGAGACCCTCCAGGTGACATTGGGGACCCCCCAGGTGACACTGAGACCCTCCAGGTGACATTGGGGACCCCCCAGGTGACTTTGGGAACCCCCAGGCGACACTGGGGACCCTGAGGTTACACTGAGGTGACAGTGAGGTGACACAGGTGACAGTGAGGTGACAAAGGACACTGAGGTGGCTTTTCCATCCCTGAGTTTATTTCTGGCCCAGGAGAGACTTTTCAATATGAAAAACAAAATAAATGAGGGAAAAAAAACCATCAAAAATGGGTGAAATGGCAAAAAATGACCAAAAATGGGGGGAAAGGGACAAAAATTAATAAAAATTACCAAAAAGGGGGGAGGGGGCAACAAAAAATGGGGCAAAATGACGAGAAATGGGTAAAAAGAGACAAAAATGACCAAAAATCAGTGCCAGCAGGGAGGGGGCAGAGGATGGTCCCAGCAATGGCACAAGAACAGGAACCTCCCCATGTCCATCAGTGTCAGCAGGGAGGGGGCAGAGGGTGGTCCCAGCAATGGCACAGGAGGAACAGGAACCTCCCCATGTCCATCAGTGCCAGCAGGGAGGGGGCAGAGGGTGGTCCCAGCAGTGGCACAGGAGGAACAGGAACCTCCCCACTGGGGACCCTCCAGGTGACATTGGGGATCCTCCAGGTGACACTGGGGAACCCCCAGGTGACACTGGGGACCCTCCAGGTGACATTGGGGAACCCCCAGGTGACACCGAGACCCCCCCAGGCAACATTGGGGACCCTCCAGGTGACATTGGGGACCCCCCAGGTGACACTGAGACCCCTCAGGTGACATTGGGGACCCCCCTGGTGACATTGGGGAACCCCCAGGTGACACTGAGACCCTCCAGGTGACATTGGGGACCCCCCAGGTGACTTTGGGAACCCCCAGGTGACACTGGGGACCCTGAGGTTACACTGAGGTGACAGTGAGGTGACACAGGTGACACTGAGGTGACAAAGGACACTGAGGTGGCTTTTCCATCCCTGAGCTTATTTCTGGCCCAGGAGAGACTTTTCAATATGAAAAACAAAATAAATGAGGGAAAAAAAACCATCAAAAATGGGAGAAATGGCAAAAAATGACCAAAAATGGGGGGGAAAGGGACAAAAATTAATAAAAATTACCAAAAAGGGGGGAGGGGGCAACAAAAAATGGGGCAAAATGACAAGAAATGGGTAAAAAGAGACAAAAATGACCAGAAATCAGTGCCAGCAGGGAGGGGGCAGAGGATGGTCCCAGCAATGGCACAGGAGGAACAGGAACCTCCCCATGTCCATCAGTGTCAGCAGGGAGGGGGCAGAGGGTGGTCCCAGCAATGGCACAAGAACAGGAACCTCCCCATGTCCATCAGTGCCAGCAGGAAGGGGGCAGAGGATGGTCCCAGCAATGGCACAAGAGGAACAGGAACCTCCCCACGTCCATCAGTGCCAGCAGGAAGGGGGCAGAGGATGGTCCCAGCAATGGCACAGGAGGAACAGGAACCTCCCCATGTCCATCAGTGCCAGCAGGGAGGGGGCAGAGGATGGTCCCAGCAATGGCACAGGAGGAACAGGAACCTCCCCATGTCCATCAGTGCCAGCAGGGAGGGGGCAGAGGGTGGTCCCAGCAATGGCACAGGAGGAACAGGAACCTCCCCATGTCCATCAGTGCCAGCAGGGAGGGGGCAGAGGGTGGTCCCAGCAATGGCACAGGAGGAACAGGAACCTCCCCATGTCCATCAGTGCCAGCAGGAAGGGGGCAGAGGGTGGTCCCAGCAATGGCACAGGAGGAACAGGAACCTCCCCATGTCCATCAGTGCCTGCAGGGAAGGGGCAGAGGATGGTCCCAGCAATGGCACAGGAGGAACAGGAACCTCCCCATGTCCATCAGTGCCAGCAGGGAGGGGGCAGAGGGTGGTCCCAGCAATGGCACAGGAGGAACGGGCAGGAACTGATGCCCAGAAAGTTCCACCTGGACAGGAGGAAGAACTTCTTTTCTGTTCAGTGACTGAGCACTGATTGTCCAGAGAGAGTGTGAAGTCTCCTCACTGGAGTTATTCCAGAACCTGGATTCAATCCTGTTCACTGTGCCCTGGAATGGCCCTGCTGGAGCAGGGAAGTGGGACCAGATGATCCTTCAACCTGACCCATCCTGTAACACCCCTCCTAAAGGGGCTTGGCTGGTTGCACACCCAACCCAGCAAGTCCACCAGGGAGCACTAACCATGGAGATGCCTCCAATCTGTTGGAAAACACTCCCTCTGGACAGACTTTCCCACCAGTGGCTGCATTAAGGTTTTGTTCCTACAGGGCAGCCCCCAGATCTCCACACACTTCAGGGAGCTCAGCTCTTCCACACACTTCATCCTTCACCCTGTGTTACCTCCATTCCCTCCACCTTTCCTGCCTCAGCAGCTCCAGCTCCCACTCCCCTGTGGCCTGGGGAGGTGACAGTCCCCTGTGGGTCCCACACACTGGTTCTGACTGGCCACAGAGCAGGGCTCTGTTGGGCTCCCACTGTAGGCCTTTGAAATGGAGAGGAGAAAATAAAACCCCAAACCCAAACCCAACTTCTCCTCCAGTCAAGGAGGTGTTCCCACAGCAGCAGCACCTCCAAGCCCTCTGTCCCTCCACAGAACCTCCCTGATGCTGCTCAGAGGACACAAACCAGCAGTGTCAGACCTCCAGCTGCCCATCTCAGTGTTGGTTACCCCCAGGGAGACCAAAGCCATCAGATCTTTCATAACCTTTCAACAGAAATCCTGCAAGAAGCAGTTGGAGGGATCCCAGGATTCCAATCAGAAGAAGGAAGAGAGGGTCAGAAACCACATGATGTGACTTCAGGAGAAGTTGTTCCTCTACTTTCCCTCATGCACAGAGGGACTGCTCTTCAACCCCACAACACCTCCTAGTTCAACAACTCCAGATAATTCCTGGAAACAAAGGCCTTCCAGCCCATCCCATATTCCCAGCCCACAACTATGAGCGTGGCCCTAAAAATAACTCTTCCAACACACCCAAAAAAAGCCACCTTTCCCCACATCCACTCCTCCACGTTACTCCCTCACTTCCTTGAAGCCTCATATCCACTCTGCTCCCAGTCTTCACTCAATCTAGGTCAGGTGCCTTGTGATTCCAGCTCCCAGCTTTAAAGAGCCAGGCCTCAGGTACTCCAGGCTTTGCTGGGATGAGCCATTCCCAAAGCCAGGACTGCACAGAGCACTCAGGAAGTGGGTCAGAGAAGTTCTTAACTTCGAGGGAAGCAGGAAGGCTCACAGATGGATTTGGGTCTTTATTATGAAGAAAACCCGTGGGGTTGGCAGAGAGCAGCTGGGGAAATAAGAGGGGATAGAAAGAGGGTCTTTTCTAAAGCCTGCTTCAGTTTGCACTGATTCAGCCTAAGAATCAGGGCAGCCACAACGAGATGAAAAGTAAATTCTCTGCCCCTTTGAGCAGAGGTCCTGCTGCTGACTAAAGGGATTCACACGACTGGGTGTGACAAAAGGAGGGCAAGGACGTGGGTGAGGTGCCCTGGGCAGCACTGGAGTGGCACTGCTGGGGGTTCAGAGTGCTGCCAGCACATCCTGCAGCCCCCTCCAGGTAGGGGGTTGTGCCCTGCTTGGGTTCAGGAGTGGGAGAGCAGGTGATGATGAGTCTCAGTGTGTGAGCTTGGAAGGAGGGCAGGGGATTTGGGCAACAGCCAGAGCTGTGCCAGCAAGTTGCTTGCTGTGGACACAGCAAAGCTTGAGGCTGGGCCAAACACACATTTAATCAATATGTTTCTGATCAGAAACAACTCCTGAGTCTGGAAAGTCATCACTATTCCTAGTCCATGTCCTGGTGTCTTTCCTTGGCCTCTGGATGTCCCAGCCTCAGTGGTTTGGGTGTGAAAGGCTTTGTTCATGCAAAGGTTAACATGAGCAGCTCACATATGGCTGCACAAAGTGCCTGTGGATGGGATAAGGCTGGAAATCCATTAGGAAATTGCAGGAGCTGTCACACTGAATATCTGAGATGAGTTCTAGCTGTCCTCACAGCAAAAACAACCCAAGCCCTGCAGTGAACATCCTGCAGACCCCCTGGTGTCTTCAAAGACAGGGATTTGCTGTCCTGTGAGTTCTGAAATCATCTCTGTCAGGCTGGGACAGCTCTTAAGTCTCCTGAAGCTTCTCATGGAAAACTGAGCCAGGGAGAGAATGAGTGTGGCTTGGCCTGGACAGCCCAGAGCACGGTGAGGCCACTCAGGGCTGGGAGGGAAGTTCACTTGGCCACATTTGCAGCTCTCAGCACCAGGCTCTGCCACTCACTCCAACTCCCTCAGCACCTTTGCACTTGGCATCACTCCAGTGTGTACAAACAGTGCCATATTTATTGGGGCACGGGGGGGGGGTGACTCCACAGCCACGGGCTGGGATGGGCAGGAGCGAGTCTGCAGCATCTCTGTTCCCATGGGCAGTTCCTGCTGGGAATTAAACCCTTCCAGCAACCAAAACATGGGAGACTCTCAGTTCAGGGCAGGAAAGAGCCTCAGGAGGAGCTCAATGTGCTGCTGGTGGCAGAAAAACCCTATTTCTCATGTTTGAAGAGTTGAAGCCAATACTCCAGTTCACCACAAACTCTCTGGTCACCAAACTGGTGCTTTTTCAGAGCTGCTTTTGACCAAAATTTCCATCCCAGAGCCAAGGGATGTTTTTCTGTGCTGCAAACTCCCCACAGAAAATGGACAGAGAAAGATTGTTCCTAACTCAGCCCTTTCTAAATCTGGAGATATTGGATGTACTGAGCCAGCACTTGCCCTCCCCAGGAATTAGCCCTGTTGGACAAGGAGCAGAACAGAAAACAGCCAAGTGAGATTCACTGCAGGGTCATGTCTTGGGTCTCAGGGGTGATAAACAGAAGAAAATTTTAAGTAGAAGTCCAAAATAACTGAAATATTTGTAGGGGCTCCTCCATCTTTTCTTTGGCTTTAACAAGCAGAACATCTGAAGGTTTTTGTCTTGTATCTGTGGGACAAAATCTCCAGGCAGCTTCGGTTTTACTTCAACAACTCTGCCTACATCTCCCAGTCATCAAAGGCTCGTGATGTGCATCTCACATCCTTAACATCTGATTAACTCTTCAGTGATGAGCCCTCACTGCCATTTGAATATTTTAATGAACCCAGAAGAAGGAAATGCATATCCATCAATCATTAACCCAAAAAAAAAAAAAAAGGCCATTTCCATTCCTGCCAAAGGCAGCAAAAAAGCACCTGCTGTTCTGCAGAGACACAGAATTTGGCTCAACAAACCTGTAAATGTATGGGAATGTTCACCCACTCTGGATTTGTAACATTTTCAATGGAACAACTTCCAGTTTGTGGAAGCAGCAGGAGCATTCTAAAGAGGTCTCACTTTGAAACCAGAAGACAGTTTTTCTTACTCACAATGCTTGATATTTGCAGTATCTGCCTAAAATAAAAAATATTTCACGACTTGTAAAGATTCTCAGTGTTATCCTATGACAAACCCCTTTATACTTCAGAGCTGTGAATGTGCTGTAGCCAAAATGGCCTAAAATATCTGAACCAAAGGCAATGATGTTTGGGGCAAAGATCAGGAGTTCATTTTCTTTCCTCAGCAAGGCAGAGCCAGCAAGGCAGAGATTGCATTTAACTCACAGAGTTATCTTACACTATTCAGTGGTAATGTCAGTGCCTCCCTTTGGAATGAATTGGGCAGGAACTGGAGGTGTTTGGGCTGTAAAATGGAATTAATAAAGTGGGGAAAAGGACAATAAAATTCCTCTGGGATCCCCTTATAAATCTGGGGATAGAGAGAAACATAAAACCAACTTGTTAACCATCCCTACTGCTGCTTAAAACATCACCAAAGGGCTGCCAGGCCAAAACATCCACAAAACTACTTTCCCCTTCACTGGTCTGTATGTTCATACCGTGGAGGGCATTTTCCCAGCTCAGCCCCTGGATCTAAACCTGTGCTTTGCTCACAACCCCAGACTGGCCTCAGTAATAACCACACAGAAACCTGTTTAATGGCAGAAAGAGCCACATAAATGTGTGTAATCAGCTCTTTTTGAGGAGAAATCCTTCAAACAGACACAGTAAGCAAACCCCATGGAGATGGGAGGCAGAGGGAGCAGAGCCATTTCCAAATCAGTCTCCCAGCTCAGCCCCTGGATCTAAACCTGTGCTTTGCTCACAACCCCAGACTGGCCTCAGTAACCACACAGAAACCTGTTTAATGGCAGAAAGAGCCACATAAATGTGTGTAATCAGCTCTTTTTGAGGAGAAATCCTTCAAACAGGCACAGTAAGCAAACCCCATGGAGATGGGCAGGCAGAGGCAGCAGAGCCATTTCCAAATCACTCTCAAACAGCTGCCCCTGATCCTTCTGGACCCATCACTTTTTCCTGCTTCTGAAGGATGAGACTGTGTGAGTTGCCCCCTGGCAGGGACCACCCATGGAAACTGTAGCAATCAGGGCTCTTGTTTTTGGCAGCAAGCCCAACATATTATGGTTGTTTGCATAACATAATATCTACATGGCAAACACATATGGGTCCATATTTATTCATCCTTTAAACATGCACCAGGATTAATGCACTTGGGCATGCAAGATGTTCCAGATCATTAACAGTAGGAGAAAAATCAAACCAAGTGTTACACGTTTTTCCTGCAGTGATGATAAATGGGAGAGTTATTTTGAAGCTATTCTTCTATTTTCTTTTGAAATAAGGTAATTGAGCTCATTAGCATAAAGCCTGCAGGGAAATTGTTTTCCTCTGTAAGTTGGTTTTTGTTTCTTTGGAAGGGAAGTGGAATCATCTAAACCCAAAGTTTGCTGTGTAAGGTCCTTGATATGCTCTGTGGCAGGAAGAGGCACAAGAACCTCAAAGGTTGCTCTGCTCTACCACTCCCTGGGAACGTATCACAGCAGTTCATTTGATTCCAGACATAATTCTGAGCATTCATCAGTCCCTTCCTGTCTTGGTTTAGAGACAACCTAAGTTTGGAGCTCATCTGACCAGAACAGAAGCTTCATCTCCTCTCCTACAACCGGGCAGGGCTGGGCTGATGAAGCATTTGGGACCACAAAGGGAGAGTTACCCTTGTTGTCACTGACTGATTTTTTGTGATTATGCTCATTAGCATAAAGCCTGCAGGGAAATTGTTTTCCTCTGTAAGTTGGTTTTGTTTCTTTGGAAGAGAAGTGGAATCATCTAAACCCAAAGTTTGCTGTGTAAGGTCCTTGATATGCTCTGTGGCAGGAAGAGGCACAAGAACCTCAAAGGTTGCTCTGCTCTACCACTCCCTGGGAACGTATCACAGCAGTTCATTTGATTCCAGACATAATTCTGAGCATTCATCAGTCCCTTCCTGTCTTGGTTTAGAGACAACCTAAGTTTGGAGCTCATCTGACCAGAACAGAAGCTCCATCTCCTCTCCTACAACCGGGCAGGGCTGGGCTGATGAAGCATTTGGGACCACAAAGGGAGAGTTACCCTTGTTGCCACTGACTGATTTTTTGTGATTGTCAGATCAATGCCTGCTTGTTTTCATGTGGATCTTTAAAACAGCACTCCCAGCACAGGGAGGGGACCGACTGCTCTCTGTGTGAGACCAGGGACAAAAACTGGCAAGAAAGAAAAGCAACTCACCAATCTCTCCGACATCGGCGTCTTGTCTCCATCCGGCAAATGCTGCTCCAGAGCCAGCACAATACAATTGGCTATGATTGTAGCTAAAATCATGTATTCAAATGGAGTGGGCACCAGGAGTTAAAGAAGACACTGGACAACACAAGGAGAGCCTCATCCCAATGCCCTTTTTACCCACACGGTTACATCGATTGAGCATTCCAAGATTTCTCATATTTTTTTGTGAATATTTATTCTCTCTGACTTCCTTAGTTTTTTCTGGGGTGTGTTTGGAAATTGGCTCTCTGCTTTGAGAGACTTAGAGTTTTACACAGAGTCAGAGCTGTGAGAGGAATTTGGGAGCAGGAAAGCAAAAGGGCCAAAGGAAACAAAAAGCCATTAATAATTATTGGGTTATAAACGAGATTGATAAGCTAAACTTCCTAAAAATACCTTATACAGTTGAACACCATCTGCTCAACTGCTCTTCAGAAACATTTCCCTTCAGCACATACTGTAAATAAGTATTGGGCCAGAAAAGTTTGATTTAGAGAGTCTACACAGGTCCAAAACATGAATTACTGCTACATTTCAGTGCCTGCTCCTGTGAGGATAAAATCAACCCTGTCAGGATGTGGGAGGGAAACGACCCCAGGGGAAGGAATCCAAACCTGGCACTGGGTCCCTCCTGCCTTTCACTGCCATCTCCAGCCCTGAGCTGTGCCAAGCCCCGGCTCTGCCAGGGTGGAGCCGCACCATGGGCGACACTGGGGGCTCAGGGCTCTGCTCAGCACCACGGGGAGAGCGGCTCAGCACCAGGGAGTGTTGGTTCAGCACCAGGGAACATCAGCCCAGCACCAGGGAGTATCAGCCCAGCACCAGGGAGCATCGGCTCAGCACCAGGGAGCATCGGCTCAGCATCAGGGAGTATCAGCTCAGCACCAGGAAGTATCAGCCCAGCACCAGGGAGCATCGGCTCAGCACCAGGGAGTATCAGCCCAGCACCAGGGAGTATCAGTCCAGCACCAGGGAGCATCAGCCCAGCACTGGGGATCATCAGCCCAGCACAAGGGAGTATCAGCCCAGCACCAGGGAGAGCTCAGCTCAACACTACGGGGAGCTCCGCTCAGTACCGTGGAGAGCTCAGCTCGGTACGGAGGACAGCACCGAGCTGTACCACGGAGAGCTCAGCTCAGCACCGCGGAGAGCTCAGTTCAACCTTCCCCGGAGCTCAGCTCGGTACCGAGGACAGCACTGATGTGCACCACGGAAAGCTCAGCACAGCTCCACAGTCAGCTTGGCTCAGCACCGCGGAGAGCTCAGCTGAACACCATGGAGAGCTGAGCCTAACACTGCAGAGAGCTCGGCTCAGCACCGTGTAAAGCTCAGCTTAACACCACAGTCAGCTCGGCTCAGCACCGCGCATAGCTCGGCTCAGCACCGCAGAGAGCTCGGCTCAGCACCGTGTAAAGCTCAGCACAGCACCACAGTCAGCTCGGTTCAGCACCACGCAGAGCTCGGCTCAGCACCGCGGACAGCGCCCGGCCCCGCCCGCCCAGCGGCCCCGCCGGCCCCGCGGGGAACGGCCGATGGCTCTGCCCATCCCGATGGCTCTGCCGATCCCACCGTCCCTGCCCATTTCACCGGCTCCGCAGAGCCGGGTCCCCTCCCGAGAGCCGTGGCCAGGTGGCCCAAGAGGCAGGGGAGGGACAGAGGAGGGACAGACTGTGCCTGGGCTCGCAGGCAGAGCGATGCTTTGCCTGTCACCAGGGCGATGCTCTGCCTGTCGCCGGGGCTTTGGGGCTTGTTTATCCACACCTGAATGCAGGCAAGGAGAAAGGGATGAGGAAGCACAGCAATGCCTGGGATTGTATAATATAGACGGAAAGATCAATATGTGTGTTGTGTGTGTGTTCAGAGAGAAGGGAAGTGCGTTCACTGTATGGGTGTATTTTTCCTGTTAGAGCCCCTCAGGAAGTGAAAACTGGGGAAGCCTAAACAGGAGCTGCCCTCTGTGGCAACTGAAAGTGTTGCTAGGAGGCTGGGAGAGGCCTTGCCGCTGTTAGCTGAGCATTAATTGGGCTGTGATATCAAACGAAAAGAAAACAACCGACTCCCCTGAGACCCCCAGTGTGATGCACTTCTGTACACACACACGAGCTGCTCCTTGGGGGCCTCAAACGCTCTGGTCCCCTTTGCTCGTGGCTTATGAGCCCCATTCCCAGCAAAGCCCCCGTGTGAGGATCAGCACTGCAGCTCACTTGGCCTGGGAGATGGGTCTCAGACAGAAAGCATCTGCTCCTTTCACAGCTCAGCACATGATCCCTTCCTTCCCCACTAACTGCCTCCTTCTGCCTCGAGGCTTTGCTAATTTTTTTTTTTTAGTACAGCCTAAGCTTAGGCTCCACACCTAATCAGAGTGCCATGATTCATGTTGATTCTAATGGATTCAGGAGGGGATGTGCTAAAAGCGAGTGGCAATGATTGCATTGATGGGATTCGCCAGCTACCTGGGCTATCAATGTCCCTACTATCAATGCAGACTTAATGCTAAGGTGTCACCATTTTTATCCCACATTCCTTCTTCTAGTCAGAATGAGACAGAAGAGTTGGAAAGCTCCAAAATGGAAATAAGAATTAGGATTCATTGGCATGAATTTCACAGAACCCTTTGCATCTGACTTGAATTGAGGGAAATGTAAATCTCTGCAACTGTGCACCTCACACCTGAAGACCGACATGCACGTATGTCTCACACACAGCCCTGGCATAAAGCACACCCAAACCACTCTGCTGTGCCCACAGGAGCAATTCCCTGGGATCCCACGGCACGGCCGGGCATTATGTCGGGCACACAGATCCATGGCACACACCCCCACTGCACACACTGGATCACACATGCACGTCTGCATTAGCACCAGACACTCATCCTGCCCTGCCTCGAGGGGTCCCTTCCCCTCGGCCTCCCTCTCCCCCACCCCACCTTCCCCGCCGTGCCCACACACCCTCCCTGAAAGGATATGGCCATTCTGTTATTCGCTTGGCGTATTTCCGTATAACATTATCTTCACTGAAGATGAAGAGGGATCTGTTGACTGTGAAGCAGTTCTGTTTGACAGGGATGGGGTTGTAGAGAGCCATAGTCCTGGCCCTCTGAGCCATCGACTGCTTATACATCCTTTGGCCGGCTTGGGGGCCACCTTGCCGGCTGCTCCCTCTTCCAGCCCCGGCCGGCCCTCCACCTCCATAGCGGGTTGGCAGATCATCCCCAAAGCGAGCCATCCTCGCGGTGCACGGAGCCGGGCGCTACAATCCAAACTGGCAGCACAGGCGAGAGGAAGACGCATCACAGCGCGCAGCACTTCTCCCTCCGGGGGCTTCAGTCGCGGGATCGGGAGTGATGGCAGCAAAAATATATTGATAGATTATAAAAAAAAAAAAAAAAAAAAGAAAAAAAAAGGGAAAAAATGCCTTTCCCTTCCTCCACCCCCTTGCGCTTCCCCGCCGCGGTGGCTGTCCGGGGGTGGGAGGAAGGCGCCGGGGGCTCCGCTCACCTCCCCGCACAGGTGCCGTCTGTCCGGCCCGACCTCATGGCCGGGGCGGCGCGGGGTGGCCGCGGCGGTCGCGGTCCCTTGGCTGGGCTGGGAAGGGGCTGCGCTGCTGCCGTGCCCGCCGCGGGAGCGCTCCGCCGTGCCCAGCCCAGCCCAGCCCGGCACGGCTCCGGCACGGCACGGCCCGGCCCCGCCGCATGTGATGCCCGGAGCCAATGGGCCGCCGCGGCTCCGCCCGCCCCAGTCACCGGCACCGGGGGGCGGGCGGGGACGGGGGAGGGAGGATGGAGCCCGGCCCGGCCCGGCCGCCACCGCCTACCCCGCTAAATACGGCGGAGCCGCGGCCCCTCCCCGGGGGAAGGAGGAATGGACCCCCCGCCCCTGCGCAGAGCCCTGGCCGGGGGTGCTGCCCGCTGCAAAAGGGCGGGGGGCACAGGCAAGGCGGCCCCGGCGCCTGCGCGGCACTGCCCAGATGTGCCCTGCCCAGATGTGCCCTGCCCAGATGTGCCCTGCCCAGATGTGCCCTGCCCAGCTGCCGCGCCCATGGGTGCCCCCGCCGCGGAGGGAGGGTTGGGCAGCGCGACCCCCCCCCCGGTCCCCGCCCGTCTGTGCCAGTAGGAACCCCCCGGGAAGGCGCAGGGCAGGGGGCACAGGGGCTGGGGGTGCGGGGCAAGGCGGGGCTCAGGTGGCAGCCCCCGGGCAGGGGGAGATGCGGGGCCGGGGAGATGCAGCCCCCGTACAAAGCAGTGCGGGGTGTGCAGCACTGAAACGGAGCTGCGCCCTCCTGGACAACTTACTTTGTTTCTCCTTGGTTTGAATGACTCCTGCAGAGCACTGGATACCTTTAATCCTGTATTTATGGACGAAATCCTTTAATCCTGTTTATTCCAACACCCTCTGTTGCTTCCCTCCACCACAAGTCAGAGAGATAACTCCTCCTTGTTCCTGGAGCGCCGCACGGCAGCAGCCACTGCAGTAGCTGGGGAGGAAATGCTCTCGCATTTGGGCTAAATTTGGGGTGCAAACTATTAACTTTTCGAAGGGACCCTCCGGAGAAGTCAGGGCTGTCAACAGGGGGACATTTTCACTTCCCCCACAGCGAGGAAACCCTGGACTCTGCTGCTAATGTGTTTTTTGCCTTAGTCATCCAAGCTGTCTCGGTTCAGAACCAACCCACCGACCAGCCTGTAGCAATAACATCTGCTGGCTTCAGGCGACAGGGACAGGGCTGGCAGCAGCCACAAGTGACACAGATGGGGTCTGGCAAGAGGCAAAGGGTGGTTCTGTGGAAGAAACCGGCTTGTTCCCCGTGGGGTTGGTGGCTGAAGGGCTTTCTCACCCTGCAGCACAGCCGGGGACACTCGGAGGCGGCAGCGCTGCCGGGGCGAGCCGGGAGCGGCTCCGGAGACACCGCGGAAAACAGCGAGGGAAGAAGGGGCTTCACATCCTGTGCCCGGGTCAGACACAGCAGGAACCGCCAGCCCCGGGCACGGACATGGGCAGCCCTGGGGACCAGAAGAAGCAGCTCCAGACTGTCGGTTGCATTCCCGGGCGCTTGTTAGGAAAGCAATAAGACTCTTCCCCCCATCCCAGTTTTGGTTAATTCGCAGCTTAATCTGAGCGCTGGAGGTTTGGGGGGAAACTTTGCACAGAGAGTGATGCTGAGGTGTTTCAGCATCCCCGCTGCACTCAAACAGACCCCGGGCAGAGGTTAAAATGAATGTTTCCTCCTTTAACTCTTCAGCCCCGAGCACTGCTGAGCTGATCCACACAAATGGGGCTCCAGGGAAAGTTCCCCTGTTTTGTGGAAGTGCAGGGAGCTCTCAGGATGGAGAGGGCAGGAGAATGGCCATCTCTCTTAAAAGTTTTCCCTCAAAACATTTTCATTTTCCTGCTCACAGCATTTTTTCTATGATGAATTCACCTTTCACCTGAAAATCAAGTTTCCCCCAGCTGACTTATTCAGTTGTCTATATTTTTCACTTCTCTGCTTCTGGCCACTAAATCTAATATATTCTATGACCTTTTTCTGTGGAAAAATCTTTTTCTCAATAAACACTAGAAGAGGAAATGAGATTTTCAATAATCCCCCACCTCTTCTGATGGAAAACAAGAAATACTTTAGTTTCCTCCATCTGCATCCTCCTTACAGGATCAGTGGGGTGGGTGAATGACACGACAGCTCTGAAGAGTTAAAAAAGAAAAGGACTTTTTGCATCAGGTTTTATTGAGAAGCAGGTAAAATTCTGGCCTTCCCATCCCCTTCTCTCCTCCTACAGCCACCAAACCATCGTGTTTCTCCCAGGAACACACTCCCCACCATGGCACTGCAGTGAAATCAGCAGCCAGGGTGGTGGGGGTGTTTGTGACGAGGAGAAAACGATACGAGCGTGTGGTGGGGATGTTCCATAAAACCACAGTTTGCCCTTCCCTCAATCTGCATGCTCAGGGCTTTCTTTTTTTTTTTTTTCTGGTCTGGTTGTTTTTTTTTTTTCCACACCATAAGGAAGATCACACAGATCTTAAGCATTGAAAGCCTTAAAGACAAAAAAAGAGATTGCAATTGGGAGGATTATTCAGCTTTGCGAGGGGAAGCGTCAGGATTTAGTTGGGCTTTTTAAGATTATGAGAAAAGCAGAGGAGTTCAGAGAAAGCAAAAAATTTGGAGTGCTGAAACAGGTCAGACATCCATAATCTCCCATTACAGCAGGGCAAAGAGCATCCCATGGCAAATTCTAAAAATGGGCTCAGTCATGAGCGACTCCTCCTCGTAAGCCCCAAAGACAGAGGTGAGCAAATCACTCTGCTCTCCAGCACTGGCTGGTTCTGCTTCAACAAGGAGCCTTCCTCTGCCCTGAACAGCTTTGCCAGGCAACCAAGCATTTCCCTGGACTTTCACCTCCATCCCAAGCCTGGGCTTAATGGAGCAGCACTTCCATCTGGCAAGGCAGAGACAGGGCAGGTGTTTCCATGTCAGCTGCCTGGGACACTCGGCTCACCCATGGGACTGTTTATGTGCCCTGGTACAGCAGATCCCAGAGTCTCCTGGGACAGTCCACATCCATCCCTGGGGGAGTTTCTGGTTAGGCCACAAAGAAGAGGATTTCTGGAGCACAGGTCTCCTGCATGAGGGGCAGGGACTAAAATTTAGGCCCACAATCCCAACATCCCCTCAGCTGTCATGCCCCTCTGAGCAGGTCAGAACCAGCAGCAGCAAAGCAGATTTCTTCCTTTAAGAAAGGAAGGGACTCCCACCATGTCCTGACTCCCCTGGGTCCTGCCCTACACCTGCTCAAAAAGAAGGTCAAAGCTTCCCAGCTTTGCATCCAAGTGAGCTCAGGGGTCAGAGAATTTTATTTTTTTTTTATTTTTTGTTATTATTTGCTCTCAGAATTTACCAAACTGAAGAACAGAGCAACCACTTCAATCCCATCCTGAAGCTCTGGATCCAGGTTATTGCCAAGCAGAGCAGCTCCCAAGAGCACAGTTGCTTTAAAAAATAAACAAACAGCACAGATTGCACATCTCCTTCCAGCCCACAGGAAGGTCCAGAGCTTCAGGCCAAGAAAAGCAGCTCTCTGAGGTGTTCCTGGCCACTGATTCCTGCTCTCCACACTCCCAGGCACTCGTTTTGCACCAGCTGCGCTGGAGGAAAATCCTGCTGTGCTGCAGGTAGAGAAAATTGTTAAAAGCTTGTGCTTGAGTCTGCCAGAGGATGCAGAGTGGCATCATGCAAAAGCCAGAGAGGGGAGGGCAGGGAGAAAGATGCTCTGATCATTTTTGTCAGGGATAAAAGAGTGAACAAAGGGCAAAGAGGCCTCTGGAGGATACAGCTCCTCTTCTGGAGGTGTCACAGTCATGGTATTGTCTGGAATATCTGCAAAACCACTGGGCTCAGACACCCTGAGCTGTTGTATAAATGTGGAGCAAGAGGGACCCTGTGCCTGAGAGCTGCTTGGGGAGCACGGGTGGCACAGCCTGGCTGGCACAGCAATGCCAGCTCTGCAGGAACCTCCAAGCTCAAACCATCCCAATCCCTCAGCACCACCCAGCTCTCCCAGCCCAGGACAGAACAAGGATCAAGGATCAATGGTCAGAACTGAGTCTAAATGGTCAGAACTGAGTCTAAATGTTCAGAATTGAGGAAAGGGGTTCTTACAGCCAGGCAGCAGCTCAGGGAGGGACAGCAGGGACTGGTCCCAGCTCAGCACCTTCTCCACATGATCTCTCCACCTTCAGTGAACCCCTGCAGACCAAGAGCAAATGCACCAGTTCTGTTTCTCTTGATATTAATTCCTTTGTAGACAGACCATGACATGAAGCCTGACAGCCATTCCCTGAGTGTGGAAGGAGGCATTTGGCCTAAATTTGGCATCTTTGCTTCATGGCCCAGGTTGCTCCATAACCACCTGTCAGCTCGAGCAGGACCCCAATAACACCACACCAGAAAATTCACAGCAGTGGATAACCAGGACATCCCAGAGAAGCAAGGCTGTCCTTGTGTTGAAGACAGAAAGAAACCTTCTCTGTGGTGCCCAGGGTGCCCAGTGTTACTGCACAGCACCCCAGTTCTGGCACCATCAGCTTGTTCTGTGGGAAAACAACCTTCTAACACACAGCCAGGGCTTGTGGCAGGGAAAGTGAGTTGGGATGGACCTTAAGGATCATCCAGTTCCACCCTGGGCAGGGACACCTTCCACTAGCCCAGGTTGCCCCAAGCCCCATCTAGCCTGCCCTTGAACACTCCAGGGATGGTGCAGCCTGTGCCAATGCTGATTTTATCCATCCAGATTATGGATTAGTACTTAAAAGTATGAGGCTTCATATTTTTATTCTCCTTGGCATTTCTAAGATCATTTCTACTCCATTGCTCTTCTAGGCTGACCAACCAGCAGGAAAAAACAAGTTCACACCTTCTCTTCCATTCCTTTGGACCTCAGTTCAACTGAGGACTTGATCCCCAGGGAGGGGGACTGGGGGAGCCTCAGACTGTCTGTCACAGATCTGTCTGTGGCACAAAAATGATCAGACATCCAATCCTCCTTCAGATTCAGGCCTGATTAGGCTCTTCTGAACATCTGTCCAAGATGCTTCTCAACAGCAAGTTGTCAAAACATGTTTTCAAATCTGACTTTATCTGAACTCGAGTCATGTACAGGCTCAGCTCCACTTGAGCATCACTCTTGGAATCCAAGAGGGAGAAGCATCATAAAAACTGTCAGGGCACCAGGACTCCACTGGGCCAGTTCAAGAGCCAGATGGGTTGGCAAAGGGAAGTCAGGGAAGTCTGGGAATTTCATCAGTCACTTGCCCAAAGGCTAATGGAGGTTGAGGAGAGTTCCCAAGTCCTTTCCACACAACCCCAGCCCTGCCTGTTCCTGTCCTGTCTCTGTACATTAAGCAAAGCTCCCAGGCCCTCAGGGCTGTGTCAGATCCCACTACAAAAGGACTCACACTCTGTCTGGATTCATTTCAGCATCACTTTTGAACACAGGTTGATCAGAGACCAAGACCTTGTTGTCTTCTCAGTGATGGGCAAGAGAAACTATTCAGGCACGAGAAGAAAATACAGTGAAATGAACACAGAGAGAAATGGCCCCATGTTCACTCCTGACACGTTTTGGGCTGAGATGCCCATTGAAAAGGTGTGGGAGGACCCACATTCCCAAGGCCCTCCCAGGTTTTGAGGAACTTGGGGGCTGAAGAACAGGATTACACAAGGAGAGCAACACATTGCCAAGCCTTCTGCTTCCTCAGCTGTAGGATGGATGGTTGTTGCTGAGAGACTGAGGAAGGTGATGGACACCTGCAGCTCCCAGGGGTGTTTCTGCACCCAACATCTGCCAAAACATGGCACTTGTGTGTGCAACATCAGTAATGAGGCATTTGCATATGCAACACACCTGAGGGAGGGGATGGAGGGGAACAGACCACCTCAAACAGCATTTCCATGTGCTGAATGAATCATAGAATCATAGAATGGATTGGGTTGGAAAAGACCTCCGAGATCATCAAGTCCAACCCTTGGGCCAACTCCAGTCCCTTTACCAGATCATGGCACTCAGTGCCACGGCCAAGCTCAGCTGAAAAACCTCCAGGGATGGGGAATCCACCCCCTCTCTGGGCAGCCCATTCCAATCCCTGAGCACTCTCTCTGCAAAGAAGTTTTTTCTGCTCTCCAACTTCAATTTCCCCTGGCAGAGCTTGAGCCCATCGTGCCCCCTTGTCCTATTGCTGAGTGCTTGGGAGAAGAGACCAACCCCCACCTGGCCAGAACTTCCCTTCAGGCAGTTCCAGACACTGCTGAGGTCACCTCTGAGCCTCCTCTTCTCCAGGCTGAACACCCCCAGCTCCCTCAGCCTCTCCCCACAGCACTTGTGCTCCAGTCCCTTCTCCAGCCTCGTTGCTCTTCTCACTTGGGTTGGAAGAGACCTCAGAGATCATCAATCCTTGATCCAACCCCACTGTGATCACCAGCCCAGGGCACTCTGTGCCCTGGGCTGGTGATCACAGTAGGGTTGGATCAAGACATGGTGGATTCTCTGCCCCTGGAGGTGTTTAAGAGGACACTCAGTGCCACATCCAGTCCCTTCTCCAGCCTCGTTGCTCTTCTCTGGCCCCGCTCCAGCCCCTCAATCTCTTGCCTCAACTGAGGGGCCCAGAACTGAACACAACACTCAAGGTGTGGCCTCCCCAAGGCAGAGTCCAGGGGAAGGGTCACTGCCCTGGCCCTGCTGGCCACGCTAGTTTGGATCCAGGCCAGGATCCCCTTGGCCTTCTTGGCCACCTGGGCACACTGGTGGCTCCTGTTGAGCTTCCTGTCCCTCAGTCCCCCCAGGTCCCTCTGCCTGGCTGCTCTCCAGCCACTCTGTGCCCAGCCTGGAGCGCTGCAGGGGTTGGGGTGGCCAAAGGGCAGGACCTGCACTTGGCCTTGTTGAACTCCATCCCATTGGAATCAGCCCATCTCTCCAGTCTCTCCAGATCCCTCTGCAGAGCCCTCCTGCCTTCCAGCAGGTCGACACTCCCTCCCAACTTGGTGTCATCAGCAAATTTTCTGCTGATGGACTCAATCCCCTCATCTAAATCTTCAGTAAAGATGTTAAACAGGACTGGACCCAACACAGACCCCTGGGGACACCACTGGTGACCAGCTGGACACAGCTCCATCCACCAGCACTCTCTGGGCCTGACCCTCCAGCCAGCTCCTGACCCAGCAGAGGGTACACCTGTCCAGGCCATGGGCTACCAGCTTTTCCAGGAGTATATTATGGGAGACAGTGTCAAAGGCCTTGCTGAAGTCCAGATAGACACATGCACAGCCTTCCCCTCATCCACCAGGTGGGTCACCTGATCATAAAAAGAGATCAGGTTGGTCAGACAGGACCTGCCCCTCCTAAACTTCTGCTGGCTGGGTCTAATCCCTTGTCCACCCTGAAGATCCTTTGCTCTGGGACAGCTGGAAACAGCTGTCTGGGCAAGCCCATCTCCCAGAAGGCATCACTGAGGAGCAGAGAACTACAGGGAGCAATGACAGCATCAAACCTGCTGTGGTTGCAGTCAGTGAGAGTTCACCTTCATCCTTCAGCACGGGCTCTGGACATGCTGGAGCAGCTCGAGGCAGGTGAGTGGCCTCACCTTACACATCACCCCCTCTGCAGAAAACACCACAGGGAAATATTCCTGGGACTGGCTTTGAATCCATTCACCAGCACATCCCAGTTCTTCCCAGTGTCAAGATGGTTTTGATATTTTTAATCCTACCTTACACATCACCCCCTCTGCAGAAAAACAGCACAGGGAGATGTCCCTGGGACTGGCTTTGAATCCATTCACCAGCACGTCCCAGTTCTTCCCAGTGTCAAGATGGTTTTAATCTTTTTAACCCAGGAAAGGGAATAGGGGTTAGTGCCATGTGGTCAGAGGGCAAGACAAGGATCAGGGGGCTTCAATTCATTAGGGTACAAAATAATGCTTGTAAAAACATGGGCAGATTTGCCTTAAAAATTACTCCTTTTTAATGAGATTGCAGATACATTCACTCACACGTCACATCCATGCAGAGACACAAGGCCAGTGCAGTGGTGACTTCTGCCCCTTCCCCAAACCCTGCAGATGCAGCAGTTCCTGGGCCAAAATGATGCTGTTTGTGCTGCTGGGAGGGCTCTTGTTTGCTGGAAAATTCATGAACTAGAACCAGGAGACTTGGTGTCCCTCAAGGCTTTGTTAGCAGCACTTCCAACAGCCCCGGGCACACGGACACACCCCAGAGCTTTAAATCACCACATTATCCCCATCTTGAAACAGGAATCAAGGTGTCCTTTGCTTCTCTTTTCCCTGTTTCCATGATCCTGGGATGCTCCCTCCTCCTCTGCAAAGCGTTCAGACCAGCAAAGCTTCAAACCCCCTCGGGACCTCCAATCCACCTCAGAGACAAATTTGCGAGGCAGACTGAAGGTCTGATGAAGTGCTCAATGAGCTACAGTTAATGGGTCCTGTGTCTAGGACTGGATCAGGAGCCATGCAGAGAGCAGGAATAATGGGAATTAAACCCAGCAATGCCCCCTCCACACGCTCCTCAGCCTCCGAAGATCTGAAAGGTTAATGCACACGGAAAGGGAGAAACACAATAAAAAGCTTTGGAGCTCCAGATTAACTTTCACTTCTCAGAACCTATTATTGTTCTTAAGGAAGGTTTTGAAAGGCACGGATAGGAGGTGGATGTCCTACTTCCACTGCCTTGCACTGGGGCTTGGGGTTTGTTTTCTTTTACGCCTTTCAATGTCTCCTCCATTTGTGTTTTGGGGTTTTTTTTCAAACCTGCAGCGACAACGACTGCGATAAGCAGCCTGAAAGCTGAATAATCCTGACAGGCAGGGAATCCCCCAGGCTGGAGGCAGGGGGTGCATTCCAAAGGAATCCCACAGGCTGGAGGCAGGGGGTGCATTCCAAAGGAATCCCCCAGGCTGGAGGCAGGAGGTGCATTCCAAAGGAATCCCCCAGGCTGGAGGCAGGGGGTGCATTCCAAAGGAATCCCCCAGGCTGGAGGCAGGGGGTGCATTCCAAAGGAATCCCCCAGGCTGGAGGCAGAGGGTGCATTCCAAAGGATTCCCCCAGGCTGGAGGCAGGGGGTGCATTCCAAAGGAATCCCCCAGGCTGGAGGCAGGGGGTGCATTCCAAAGGAATCCCCCAGGCTGGAGGCAGGGGGTGCATTCCAAAGGAATCCCCCAGGCTGGAGGCAGGGGGTGCATTCCAAAGGAATCCCCCAGGCTGGAGGCAGGGGGTGCATTCCAAAGGAATCCCCCAGGCTGGAGGCAGGGGGTGCATTCCAAAGGAATCCCCCAGGCTGGAGGCAGGGGGTGCATTCCAAAGGAATCCCCCAGGCTGGAGGCAGGGGGTGCATTCCAAAGGAATCCCCCAGGCTGGAGGCAGGGGGTGCATTCCAAAGGAATCCCCCAGGCTGGAGGCAGGGGGTGCATTCCAAAGGAATCCCCCAGGCTGGAGGCAGGGGGTGCATTCCAAAGGAATCCCCCAGGCTGGAGGCAGGGGGTGCATTCCAAAGGAATCCCCCAGGCTGGAGGCAGGGGGTGCATTCCAAAGGAATCCCACAGGCTGGAGGCAGGGGGTGCATTCCAAAGGAATCCCACAGGCTGGAGGCAGGGGGTGCATTCCAAAGGAATCCCCCAGGCTGGAGGCAGGGGGTGCATTCCAAAGGAATCCCCCAGGCTGGAGGCAGGGGGTGCATTCCAAAGGAATCCCCCAGGCTGGAGGCAGGGGGTGCATTCCAAAGGAATCCCCCAGGCTGGAGGCAGGGGGTGCATTCCAAAGGAATCCCCCAGGCTGGAGGCAGGGGGTGCATTCCAAAGGAATCCCCCAGGCTGGAGGCAGGGGGTGCATTCCAAAGGAATCCCCCAGGCTGGAGGCAGGGGGTGCATTCCAAAGGAATCTCCCAGGCTGGAGGCAGGGGGTGCATTCCAAAGGAATCCCCCAGGCTGGAGGCAGGGGGTGCATTCCAAAGGAATCCCCCAGGCTGGAGGCAGGGGGTGCATTCCAAAGGAATCCCCCAGGCTGGAGGCAGGGGGTGCATTCCAAAGGAATCCCCCAGGCTGGAGGCAAGGGGTGCATTCCAAAGGAATCCCCCAGGCTGGAGGCAGGGGGTGCATTCCAAAGGAATCCCCCAGGCTGGAGGCAGGGGGTGCATTCCAAAGGAATCCCCCAGGCTGGAGGCAGGGGGTGCATTCCAAAGGAATCCCCCAGGTTGGAGGCAGGGGGTGCATCCCAAAGCAGCTCCCCCTTCCCTAAAATGCTGCGGGTATCTGGGGCAGAGGGAGGTGCAGGGCACTCAAAACCTGAGCCAGGAGAGTTACAACCCTCCATCTACCAGGCAACAATCCGTTTAGCTTGGGTGCTCATTGTTTGTTCAGCTAATGGAGAAAGTTATGTCCACATTCTCGTCTAAATTAAGTATTCAGCTATTTTACAGGCACAGTAAGTCGGTCAGCCTTAGCCTCAGTAATTAGGGCTTACTGTTTAATTAATCTCTTGTGGTCACAGCAATCTCTATCACACTCTCTCTTGGCTTACATGGCACAGGGAAGGGAGGCCAAGGAGCAGGAGGAGTTAATCCTTTAAGCATATCACTTATCCCCACTGCACAGGCCTTAAACGGAAGGGGGAAGGGGCAGCTGCTCCAAGAAGTCTTGGATTACAAGTCAGCAAAAGCTCTCAGGATGTGATGAGCTCATTGCCCAGGAGACCCTTCCCACCTCCAGATAGGGCACAAAGCCCGGCCCGTGGGCACTCTCTGTCTGCACAGGGCAAGGAGGGACCTGCCCAACCTTTGGCTGGAGAAGTGCTGAGCTCTCAGGGCTCTGCTTTGCCCTTGTGCCAGCCCTGCAGCCTCCCGGGGGCGATGCCCGGGGGCCATGGCAATGGGGACACCCGAGAAGCCCCGCCCCTGGCAGTGCCAAGGAACCAGGGGCAGCAGCAGCCCAGGGCCCAGGCAGGGACCACATTTTCACTCAGTGCAGAGGGGAGAGTGTGAAGGAGTCAGAGCTCCCCTGAAAGCAGAATCACCAAATTGCTGAGTTGGGGAAAACACCTCTAAGATCGAGTGCTGCTGTTTGCCCAGCACTGCCAAACCCACCATGTCCCAGGTGCCACATCCACAGGTCTTCTAAATCCCTCTGGAGACACTGACCCCACCAGTGCCCTGGGCAGCTGTGCCAGTGCTTGACAACCCTTTGGGAGAAGAAATTTTCCTTAATATTCCATCTAAACCTCCCCTGAAGCAACTTAAGGTGATTTCCTCTTGTCTGACCAAGATAGCAGAGTCCAGCCAAACAGAAATGTGAGAAAGCCCGAAAATCAACCCCCAGGGCTCTGGGACAGGGGTAAAACAGTCAGTGGGCCAAGATTGCTGCATTAAAGTGGTAAATAAGTAATCTGAGGACCTTCTGTGGTGTTGGGTCAAAGGCTGGACTTGATGATCTCAGAGGTCTTTCCTAACCTGGTCCATTCTATGCTGCTGTGATTCTTCAGGTTGTAAAACACAGAGGGGCTCAGAGGGTGCTAATTAGAGACATTCCCAAATTCAAAAGCAAGAGACCACCAGCACTTCAAGGTGCTTTTCCCTTGGGCAAGAAGTTACATTTTCTCCCGAGCTGGTTCAGGATGTCAAGGCAAAGAGGTGGAAACCCAAGGGGGTCCCGTGTAGGGCCAGGAGCTCACTCTGCCCTGAGCTGGTGGCCGAGGGACAGAATCACAGTGAGGGTCTGAACTCCTCGGACTGTCCGGAGCTCCTGGGAGAGGGTGGGAAAACCATCACCCCCATCCTCCGCCTCTCCCTGCTCCGGGTACCGCCCGTGACCGCCCCTGCGAGGGGAGAGCTGCCCATCCCCGCCAGCCCCCCAGGAGCAACCGAATCCCACCGAGACCCCTGCGCAGCCTTCCCACGGCACCCCCACCAGCCGTGAGAGCGGCGGGAGGGGCGGGATGAGGGGCAGGAGCGGGATGAGGGACGGGAGCGGGATGAGAGGAGGGAGCGGGATGCGGGGCAGGAGCGGGATGAGGGGCAGGAGCGGGATGCGGAGCAGGAGCGGGATGAGGGACGGGAGCGGGATGAGAGGAGGGAGCGGCATGCGGGGCAGGAGCGGGATGAGGGATCCGGGACAGGAGCGGGATGAGGGGAGGGAGTGGGATGCGGAGCAGCAGCGGGATGAGAGGAGGGAGCGGGATACGGGGCAGGAGCGGGATGAGGGGCAGGAGCGGGGTGTGGGGCAGGAGCGGGATGAAAGGAGGGAGCGGGATGCGGGGCAGGAGCGGGATGAAGGACAGGAGCGGGATGAGGGGCAGGAGCGGGATGCGGGACAGCAGCGGGATGCGGGGCAGCAGCGGGATGCGGGGCAGGAGCGGGATGAAAGGAGGGAGCGGGATGCGGGGCAGGAGCGGGATGAAGGACAGGAGCGGGATGAGGGGCAGGAGCGGGATGCGGGACAGCAGCGGGATGCGGGGCAGCAGCGGGATGCGGGGCAGGAGCGGGATGCGGGACAGCAGCGGGATGCGGGGCAGCAGAGGGCTGAGGGGCAGCAGAGGGCTGAGGGGCAGCAGTGGGATGCGGGGCAGGAGCGGGATGAGGGACGGGAGCGGGATGCGGGGCTGCAGCGGGATGCAGGGCAGGAGCGGGATGAGAGGCAGGAGCGGGATGAGGGGCAGCAGAGGGCTGAGGGGCAGCAGTGGGATGCGGGGCAGGAGCGGGATGAGGGACGGGAGCGGGATGCGGGGCAGGAGCGGGATGAGGGACGGGAGCGGGATGCGGGGCAGGAGCCGGGTGGGTCTCGAGCCGCTCGCCGCATCCTTGGGAGTTTTCTGGGGCTCCAGCGCCCTCTGCTCCGGCACGGACAGAAGTGAAGCTCCGCTCCCCCCATGCGGGGCTGTGGGGCAGGGGCTGTGAGTGCCACCCACCCGAACCCACGGGCGGGAGCGGCTACCAACGCTCCGCGCTCGGGTGTCACCGTGGTTGTCACCTCGGGCTCTCCCGGCACCCAGCAGAGCCACTCCATCAATTCAGAGCGTTTCTGGCTATGAAAGGCTAATTATTGGCAAGGACAGTTGCCGGGGGAAGTGTCCTCCCCACGCCCGGGGGCATCTTCTGGGCACCAGGAGCATCTGTGCTGTCAGCCCTGCCCGTGGCTCCCTCAGGAGCTGGAGGCGCTGCCAGTGCCGTGTGGCAGCTCCTCCACCCCCGGCACGGGCACACGCGGCAGCTTCAGGCATCTCTGCACACACTTGGTCCCTCTCTGCCCATGCCCAGCAGCCCCGGGAACGGGCAGGAGCAGAGCCCACTGTCCACCACGATGCCAGAGCCCTGCCAGCACTCCCATCCCTGCAGAGGGTCCAGCCTCCCCACCACGACCTGGATGATCCTCCTTCCCCAAGCTGGGCACTGTTTGAAGCTGGTCCATGTGACAGAGGAATGCTCCTGGGGCACAGAGCCACCCCTGGAGCTCCACACCACAAACCCCAGTCTGTCAGCAGAGGGAAGCTGCTCACATTCCTTCAGAACATCTCCCATCTGAGCTTCTCCAAGCAGCAAATCAGCCCTGCTCTGTTCCCTCTTGAGAGAGGAGAGGGGTGACTTTGTCCCGTGGTGGGTCCTTCCAGTCATTCTTAGGGATGAGGGCAGGATTTTCATCCACATGCTGGTTTGCAGCTCTGGAACCTGCTGGAGGCAACTGGGACGTCATGGGCCAAACTAGACATTTCTAAAATCTTTAAGGAAAGAGTTTAGCTCTTTTGGAAGCAGCTCTGAAATGCAGGTGGGTGAAGACTCTTACTCAGGGACACCTGGACATCTCTACCCAAAGCTGCACATCCCCTGCCCAGCTGCTGCCAAACCTTGGGGTCACCTCAACTCTTTAAGGCTCCAGCTTGGGGTCACCTCAACTCTTTAAGACTTCAAGTTTCCACCAGAACATTTTCTACAGCTCTAAACACCCACCTGAAACCACCCAAGCACTTGCAAGGCCAAGAGAATAAGCCCAATGCTCCCATTTACACCCAGCAAGTGTCATGGATCAGGGTCTTCCTCCCTCATGGGAGGTCCTGGTGCTCTTATCCCTGGGGTACTGTAAAACAGAAGCACCACCACCTCCTCTGACCCAGAAAGTCTTCTGAGAAGACCAGCCTTGAGGAATAAACAGCTCAGGACCCAACAGCCATGTCCTGCTGGGTAGTTAGTGGAAAAGTTGCACCTTTCTCTGTTGTGTTTCCCCCAGATTTCCTTTGGGAATCTCTTTGATAGACACTTCTCTCTTCCCTCATACCTGGTAGAAGCTCAGAGTGGGCTCCCAAAGTTCAAACAGCGACAACAAAACTGAAGAAACAAACAGAAAACTCATAGAATAGAATCACAGAATCATAGAATGGATTGGGTTGGAAAAGACCTCCAAGATCATCGAGTCCAACCCTTGGTCCAACTCTACTTCATTTACTAGATCATGGCACTCAGCACCACGTCCAATCTGTGTTTAAAAATCTCTAGGGATGGTGAATCCACCCCCTCTCTGGGCAGCCCATTCCAATCCCTGAGCACTCTCTCTGCAAAGAAGTTTTTTCTGATCTCCAACTTCAATTTCCCCTGGCAGAGCTTGAGCCCATCGTGCCCCCTTGTCCTATTGCTGAGTGCCTGGGAGAAGAGACCAACCCCCACCTGGCCAGAACTTCCCTTCAGGCAGTTCCAGACAGTGCTGAGGTCACCTCTGAGCCTCCTCTTCTCCAGGCTGAACACCCCCAGCTCCCTCAGCCTCTCCCCACAGCACTTGTGCTCCAGTCCCTTCTCCAGCCTCGTTGCTCTTCTCACTTGGGTTGGAAGAGACCTCTGAGATCATCAATCCTTGATCCAACCCCACTGTGATCACCAGCCCAGGGCACAGAGTGCCCTGGGCTGGTGATCACAGTGGGGTTGGATCAAGACATGGTGGATTCTCTGTCCCTGGAGGTGTTTAAGAGGACACTCAGTGTCACATCCAGTCCCTTCTCCAGCCTCGTTGCTCTTCTCTGGCCCCGCTCCAGCCCCTCAATCTCTTTCCTCAACTGAGGGGCCCAGAACTGAACACAACACTCAAGGTGTGGCCTCCCCAAGGCAGAGTCCAGGGGAAGGGTCACTGCCCTGGTCCTGCTGGTCACGCTAGTTTGGATCCAGGCCAGGATCCCATTGGCCTTCTTGGCCACCTGGGCACACTGTTGGCTCCTGTTGAGTCACTCCACACATGGATATTTTGAAAACTGGAGATACATAAATATAAAGTATGGTGATATGTTTACAGGGCAACACTGGATTCTGCCAGGCCAGGACTTGTGTGGTGCCACCTCAGCTCTGATGGAGAGGTGGCACCTTCTTTCCATGATGGAGCTCTTTGGAGGAGGGACAATCCAAAACCCCAAAATGTTTACAGGTTACATAAACAATGGCAGGTCCTAAGTGGGCACTGGGGACACTGTGGCATCACCAGAGCCCCCTGGCAGTGCCATTACAGGTGGCATTGGGAGTCAGCAGGTGATCTGTGCCCAGCTCATGATAAAACCCCTCTGCAATCACTCAGCACCAGGACACGAGGAGGTGGCACCTCAGGAACACAACTCTGCTGATTTATGATGCACTCAGCACTCTCCAAAGACATTATTTATCTGCATTACTGAGAGGACTTAATTATTCCCCCTCACTTTAGAGACACTGAGAGATTCTGTTCCTGAGAAAATCATTTTAATCAGCACCCAGAGCACACCCCACGACCAAACATTCCTGGGGAGGGAAGTCAGAGGGTTGCAGAGTTGGTGTTTCAAACAGCTGCTGGGACCTGAACTGCACAGCCTGACCCGGCAATGAGGGGAAAGGCCCAAAGGCTGCAAAGCTCAGCGAGTTTTTGGTGGGTTCTCCTGCAGAAGAGCCCAAGAAAAAGGGAAATTAAAGGAAGAACCCACAGCTAAGAATTTCACAGCACAGGAACTGGCAAGAACAGGGGTTAAAACAACAAAAAAAAAGTAAAATAAAGCAGATTTAGGACCAGGAGGGCCATTTTCTTGTCTGAGCTTTGGCAGCAAGTGGAGTCCAGGGGTCAGAAGAGGGGCCTTGAAGGCATCTGGCAGCTTTTCAGGAGCACTGAACCCACTGCCAGGTTGTGGAAAACAAGCACAGTGTCAACATCTCTAAAGCATCTCCATCTTTAAAAATTACTTTAAGACAAAGGGGCAGAAAGTGTTTATAGCCCTGTGGGATTCTCACAAGCACCTCAACAAGGAGCACCCAACTCCTGATGAAGTCAGCACATGGTTTTCACCTCTAAGAGCAGCTGAATGTGTGGTGGGACTTCTGCTGCTGCTGGTGTGGCTCCCAAAGGGACAGGGACACCAAAGACATGCTCATGGACACCATCCAACCTGCACAGAGACCACGTTTCCAGAGTGGGGAGGTCCAAAGGTGATGTCCCATCACCAAACACACAAAGCCTGGAGGTGGCAACGACCTCAGGACCTGATGGTTTCTTCCTCCCCAGGTCACTGGTAAGACTCAGTTGGAGCTCCAAGCTCCTGACACTGGCTTTTTGCAAGACAAAACCAAATGTAAGAAGGAGAACCTGTGGGAATCCAAAGGGAGGTCACATGTGGTTTGAAAGTTCATCTCAAGCCCATGGCTGAGTTATCCTTAGTGAGACAACACTCCTGTGCCACCACTTGGTTTTCTGCAAACAGAGAAACTGTGGCCTTAAAAGAACAGAAAATCTGTTGTGATCTGAACCAAAAAAATCTAAACCCCACAGCCTCTCTCTCCTTGGCAATCACCCCATCTCATTCTGCTGCTTTCACAGGGAAAGGAAACAGCCAAATTCGGGGACAACTGGTCCTCCAGGCCCAGCTGGGCAGGGCGGGCACAGGGGAGGGGGCACAGCATGGGCAGGCTGCCTTTCATGCCCAGCTGCTGGATGTTTTCTTTAAGCTCTCACAAGTCTGTGTGTCCATCAAATCAAATGCTCCTTCAGGTAACTCCTCCAGGACCTGTGGATTAAACCAGGACTTTTCTCCCCCACCAGGAGTGCAGGAGCACAAGGGCCTCTTCCCCCTCCCCATGTTCCTGCCAAAGGATTGGGGTTTGCTCTTCCAGCTGCTCCTTGGAGAACTGGAGATGGACAGCCAGGCTTTCCATTCCTGGCACCTCTCCAAGATACACACAGTAATTAATTACAGCTCCCAGACCTCCAGGGGAGGGACACATTTCCCTGCCAGTGAACGGGACATTCAGCAGCCACTTGACATCGTCCCCTGGAACGTGACAATTGGAAGGACCATCCCTTGGGTGGAAGAGGAATGTGGATTAATGGCAGTGAGGGTGGGCAGCTCAGCTCCCAGCTCTGCCACCACCCTGGAGGCCAAGACCAGAGTCAGTGGAGCCCAGGAGGGCTTGGGGTGAAGTGGAGTGAGTTCTTTCCACTTTGGAGCAATAAGGATGGAGTTGAGAGCAACTGGAGCTACTGTGGGAGCAGGACTTGACTTGTTGGGTAGCTGAGAAGGTTGATGGTTCCTCCTACACAGGCAGCAAAGTCCTGGCAGTGCCCTCAGAACCTCCCTGACAAATCACCCCTTGGTTTTGTGGGCTGAAGTGAGTGGAAACAAAGGGGAATGGTACATCCAACCCCCAAAAAACCTCCAGAAAACTAAAGAAATAAAAATCCCAAACCAAAACAAACAAAAAAGCAGAAAAAAGACCACAAAAAAAAAAAACACAAAAAAAAACCCACACAAAAAAAACCCCAAAACAAAAATGGAAAAAAAAATCCAACCAATGGAAATAAAACCAAATAAACCTACCAAAAAAAAATCAAATCAAATGCCCAAAAAATCCAGAAAACTAAAGAACACCCCCAAAAAAACCACAAAAAAACCACAAAAAACCCCACCAAAAAACCACAGAAAACCCAAAACAAACAGAACAATCTACAAAACCCCCTGAAAATGCCAAACAAACAACAAAAACAAGCCCAAAGACACACACAAAACAATCAGTGTTTTAATTATAAATTGGTTACTTGCTTTAGTCCTCACTCATTTGATAGCACAGAGTTTCTGAGCTGCCCAGTTCAGTGCTTGGAATATTTCCCTTCAGTGGCTCTTTACTGTTCCTGTTTCAGACAGTTTATTAAAGGATTAGTTCTTGGGAACAGCTGCATTTTCCACTTCACCGAGAAATAAACACATCAGGCTCAGTTTGCAAGTGGCACAAGAGCAGAAGGGCTCAGTATTTTCTCCTGGAAGTGTCATTCCCTCCCCAGCCCACCTTGGAGCCAAACAAAGCCTCTCCCTGCTCCAAAGGGGACCCTTTCCCTGCACGGAGCTGCAACAAACACCCCCAGAGTTGGGGGTGTGGGGCTGACCCAAAGGTTATGGAATCCCAGAATCCCAGACTGGTCTGCATGGGAAGGAACTTTAAAGCTCATCCAGTCTGTCCCAGTTGAGCAGGTGGGCCCAGTTTGTCCCTGTGTGGGTGTGCCCAAAGCTGGGCATTCTAAACCCTCTGGGCCATTGCCCAGCAACTGTTCCCAATGGCCCATTGGCAGCAGCTGCCCAGGGCACAGCTGAGCCCTCAGGCTGGGAGCTGGCTGGGAAAGAAGCCTGGCAGAGGAGCTGGGAGAACTGCCCTCCAGGGACTCCTTGGCACCTCCACACCCACCTGAGGGCTCAGCTCTGCTCAGGGGCCACCAACCATTCCAAAATCCCCCCTGACTTTATCCCACAGTCACATCCCCCAGTGTGGAACTCCCTGCCCTGGGAGAGGCACTGGGGGCTCCCACCCAAACCTCAGGGGAGACAATCTGGGGCTTTGGGGACTTGGGGAACCACTCCTGGGATCCAGAGGAGGAGCAGACCCTGGCCAGGAGGAGCCCACCACTCTCCACCAGACTGTGCCATCATCTGCACCAACAGGTTTGTCCCTTCCTTTTCCATTGCACTCGGGGGAACCACGTGGGGCTCAGCACAGGGGCCACCAAACCCCCCTGTGTTTGTGCCCCAGGGGGTGGGTTACACTGCTGGGCTTGGGGGTTAAACCCAATTTCTCTTTGTGCCATTGCATTTATTGTAATGTTGTTATTAAATTGTGACTCTGATTTATAATCTCTCTTGTGTTGTGTTCATTTCTCCTGCTGGTTTCCCTTTAAACCAGCACACAGTCCCACTCCTGCCATGGGCAGGGACACCTCCCACCAGCTCAAGTTGCTCCAAGCCCTGTCCAACCTGGCCTTGGACACTCCCAGGGATGGGGCAGCCACAGCTTCTCTGCCCAACTTGTGCCAGGGCCTGCCCACCTTCACAAGGAAGAACTTCTTCCTAATGTCCATCCCCAGCCTGTCCTCTTTCAGTGTGAAGCCACAGCTGGAGGATCATTTGGCTGCATCCTGGTTGTCTCCTCTGCAGGAACAACCCAAAGCCCAAGGCCCTGGGGTTGGCAGTGACCTGGCAGGACACAGCCTGGCTGAGGCTGCAACCCAGCAAGTGTTTGGCATCTCTCCTCCTGGGGGGGCCTTTTTAGTGGGATGTGAATAAAAGCAGCTTCTTAATTAAATCCTGCATCCTGATTTCATTTTCATCCTATTAATGCTGTGCCCTCCATGGGTTTGCTGTGCTCTGTAGGGTTCCCTTTCCCCCTCACCCTGGATACATACAAATGGCAAAGATAAAACAGCTTCATTAGTCCTCACCACTCTTCAAGCACTGGATTCTTTATTTTTTGTGCTTTCAAGTGCTCATAAAAGAGCCTCCTTGACAGCTTCCAGACCTGCATCTTTCCAGCAGAGAGAAGATACACAAACCAACATCAAGAGCTCTGCTGCTTTGGAAAGAGAAGGTGGGAAAAAAGCCTCTGCACAGCCCATAAAGAAACCAAAGCTCTGGGTCCTCTCAGCTGAGGAGGTGGTGGGAGCTGGAGAAAAAGCAGCAAAATCCCCCTGAGAAAATGGCACTTGTTGATCCTTTGTGGTTTGTGGAAGAGTAGCAAGAGTTTGGTGTGAGCCCAGCAGAGCCTGAGCAGCTCAAGGTCACCCTGGGGAGGAGCTGCTTGTCCTGCTCAGAGGAAAATCAAAGCTTTTTGTGTTTCCCCCTCAAAACTAGAAAGCCTCAAAAGGGAGAGGAGTGAGACAAATATCATATTAGAGAATGAAAACATATAAACATGGAAAAGAGTAGGAAGGCAACAGATTTGGGCAGAAATCCGTGGAGTTCCCACGATGCCCAAAACCAAAAGTTGTGAGAGTTTACAGACTGTCCTCAGAGGTGTTTGCAGCACTGACCACACACTTCATGGACTCCCACAAACACAATCCAAATGAAAACCTCCACCAGGAAAGGAAAACAGAGGGAAGATCTATTTAGACAAGTGGCCAAGGGAGGCCTGTAAGTATTTTATGACAAATAAACCCAAAAGCAACAAACAACTGTTTTCAATTCTTTATTGCCATTTTTTAGGACATCAGGGAGGGGACTGAAGGAATTAGAGGTGGCTACAGAGCTCAGGGAAGGTGTGGGATTGTTGGGGTGCCTGTGCAGGGCCAGGAGTTGGACTGGATGGTCCTGGGGGGTCCCTTCCAGCTCAGAATATTCTGTGATCCTGTGAAATTATGGCTGGCAAAGGGTAAAACCCACACCAGCCCAGGCAGGTTGGGCTGGGCTTTACAGCACCTCCCACACCTCCAAGTGTTTGGGCTTCCTTTGGTTTTGAGCTGAACCCCCAGGAATTTCCAGCACTCAGCCATGAGCAAATATTTCTGTCATCCAAACCTGGGAATTGGCCCCACATGCAGCTGGGGAAGGCAGAGAGGTCTCAATACCAAGGGGAGCTACTGAGAAAGCCAGCAAAGAATAATGAATAATGTGAGGGGTGAATTGAGCTTTCCCCAGCAGGAATATCTGTTGGTTTCCAAACACATGCTGCATCCACAGGCTCCTGCTCAACCTTCCCATTTGGAGCTGGCTTGTTTTCCAAAGCAGAACCGAGTCAGATCATTTGCCTCATTCCAGGCAGGACTTTGATGTTCACAGGGATTTGAGAATTAGCTTGAAAATGGTTGTAAGTGCCAAGAGAAGGGGCAGCAAGGACTGACTGCACAAGAGGTATCTGAGCTCTGTTTCACAGACCAGGCTTTTCTTCCTCTGTTTTGCTTCAGTAAATGAGGCTCAATGACATCAAACCAGCATCTCCTCAGGTCCAGCCCTCAGCTGGAAAGAGCCATCCTGGATGTCACAGCCACACTCTGAGCTCTGCAGATCCCCAAACCAGGCAACACTTGTTTCAAGTGAATTAACCAGAAAGGTCTGGAATGGTTAATTGGAATTATTTAGCCATGATGTTTTGCCCTTCTCCTCCTCTCCATGGCATAATGTTTTCTAAATTGAATTCTTTTAACAGAATCCAATATGCAGCAAAACTGTTCTGGGGAAATGGAACATTTGGGGTCTGGCTGAAGGAGCCCCCCTTGGGGCTCTCAGGGACCCCTTTTCTGCCCCCATCCCCTGCCCAGCACCAGCAGGAGCCTGGCACTGCAGAGTGGCTTCCCTGCTGTCCATGGGGTATGACAGCCCTGGCATCACACAGGGCTGCAGGGAGGGCACCAGGACTGCCTTGGGCAGCTGCATCTCCCTCCCTGTGCTGGGGGAAATCTGTGCCTGCACAACCACACCCCACCCTGAGCTGGGAGGGACCCACAGGGACCATCCAGTCCAACCTCTGGCCCTGCACAGACATCCCAACAATCCCACCCTGTCCCTCAGACTGTTGTCCAAACCCTCCTGGAGCTCTGGCAGCCTTGGGGCCGTGCCCACTGCCCTGGGGAGCCTGGTCAGTGCCCACCACCCACCTTTTCCTACTATACCAAACCTTCCCCGAGGCTTAACCAAGACACACAACCCTTGTCTGGTATTTTCTTTTCTTGGGCAATCAGCTTGTGAAGAATGATGGACATACTGCAAATAACTGGATAAAACTGATTTTGCCCAGTCCAGTTGTCCCAGTTCAGCAGGTGGGCCCAGTTTGTCCCTGTGTGGGTGTGCCCAAAGCTGGGCATTCCAAACCCTCTGGGCCATTGCCCAGCAACTGTTCCCAAGGGCCCGTTGACAGCAGCTGCCCAGGGCACAGCTGAGCCCTCAGGCTGGGAGCTGGCTGGGAAAGAAGCCTGGCAGAGGAGCTGGGACAACTCCCCTCCAGGGACTCCTTGGCACCTCCACACCCACCTGAGGGCTCAGCTCTGCTCAGGGGCCACCAACCATTCCAAAATCCCCCCTGACTCCCACAGTCACATCCCCCACTGTGGAACTCCCTGCCCTGGGGGAGGCACTGGGGGCTCCCACCCAAACCTCAGGGGAGACAATCTGGGGGTTTGGAGACTTGGGGAACCACTCCTGGGATCCAGAGGAGGAGCAGCCCCTGGACAGGAGGAGCCCACCACTCTCCACCAGACTGTGCCATCATCTGCACCAACAGGTTTGTCCCTTCCTTTTCCTTTGGACTCGGAGGAACCACGTGGGGCTCAGCACAGGGGCCACCAAACCCCCCTGTGTTTGTGCCCCAGGGGGTGGGTTACACTGCTGGGCTTGGGGGTTAAACCCAATTTCTCTTTGTGCCATTGCATTGATTGGAATATTGTTATTAAACTGTAACTCTGACTTATAATCTCTTTTGTGTTGGGTTCATTTCTCCTGCTGGTTTCCCTTTAAACCATCAGATCTGGAGATTCAGGAACCATCCAAACCCATGTGGATTTTTGCCCTCGGGGGAGGCTCCCACACATAGACAGGCAGCAAACAGCACCTTCATGCAGCAGCAGAGGGTCAGGAAAGAGCTTTTCCAAGACACAAAGCTGCAGCACCAGCAGGGAGCAGAGCTTGGCACCTGCCAGGTGTGTGGGCACAACCCCCAAGGAAGGGGAAGGGCATCAGTCTGAATAAAACCCAAGAGCCAGACCCCAGCTCAGGGCACAGCCAGTCTAAGGGTTCAACACCACCTTTACCAGCAGATCCAACATAGACAGAGTCAGGATGGAAAGTTTCCAGGCAGTTTGGTGTCCTTTTCCCTCCTCTTCACAAAAATGCTTTCATAGAACAAAATATTTTCACAGCAGAAAGAATTTTCACAGAAAAAAAATTAAAAATATCAAACTGAAACAATTGAAGAGGTTTTCTGGGGAGTTTCACAGAAGCATCTTGGTCCTCTTACAAACCAATATTATACCAGGCTTTTGCTTTATCTCCCCCAACATCTTGGCTCCCAAATCCCTGGTTTTCTCTGCTGTTTGTCTCCAAACAGGGAGTTCTCCTCTCACAGCCCCACCCAGGACCCAGCACAGCAGCCCCTCATTGCTGTTAATGCCTTGGGTGAGGTCTTCAAAGTCAGGAGCCCAAAGGGAGAAGTTTTATTCCCATTTTAGTGATGGGAAAGTGGGACAAAGAGGTGCCTTCCAGCTGCTGAGAAGGTGCTCTGGGTACAGGGATGGGTGGGAGGATCCATGAGGCTGCTTAGAACATCCAAAACCTTCCTGAGGGTGAGTAGGGGGCAAGGAGAGGGGAATTCCTCATCCACCACCTCCCCCAACAAGCCCTGGGGCAGAGCAGGGCATGTCCACGTCTCACAGCTGAGAAATTCAACAACATCTGAGGTCAAGAGGAGGATTTACAGCCCAGGGAATTCTGTTTTGCCTCCCTTTGAAATCCAGGAGTTTGGCACTTCCCTGCTCCAGTCCCTGCCCTCTCTGGGTGCTGGTGCTGAGATCTCATCTCTGCCCACTGAGCCATCAGCTCCTGCTCCTTCTGCACCCCAAGGCATCCCCTCAGGCCCCTGACTGGACCTGCTCCCCCCAAAAGGGCTCCAGGGATTTGCACCGTGGCAGAAAAGCAGCTCCTGCAGCAGGAGGGAAAGCACAGACAGCACCAGGAAAACAGAATATTTCTGTGCCACAGAAGTTCCTGAACTTCTTCCAACTCGAGCCTGAGTCAAAGGGATATTCTCAATATAAATGAGAATGTTCTCCCCAAGCCCTTTTTGCTCACTTTGTTGATGGTGGAGGCCACATTTGCTGCTCACAAACTCCCTGGCAATTTATTCCACCTCTTTTCCCCCAACAGCTGCAAAACTAGAGAGAAATTCTCTTCCCAGCAGAGGCAGAAGAAAAGGATATTTGTCTTGTTCTGTCTGGGTAAAGCTTATCTGCTTATTTGCTGCTCAGAATTATATTTACAGAGCCCAACAAAGGCAAAGCCAAGTGCACTAATTGCTGCTGCTCAGGTGGAATGTTTGCTGCTCACCCTGAGCTCGGCATCAGTGGGGCTTTATCCCTTCTCCAGCACGAGGGAGCCACACAGAAGGGTTTCATTATTCCCCCATCACTGCTCTTTCATTACCACTCTGCCTTCTGAAAGAAGGAAGAAAACCCTCAATGATTTCTTGCATGTCGTTCTGCTTTTCAAACAAGGATTGCTGATTTTTTTATTTTATTTTTTTTTGGAGCTTATTACACATCCCAGACAAATAAATCCCCATTTAAATCAACCCCATTCTGCAAACAGATGGAGGCTCCTTCAGAGGGGAAGATCATACCCAGGTGCTTTGGTTCCTCAGCATCTTCCAGACACCCACATTCCCAGGATCCCAAGGGATTAACGTGGTGCAGAAACAGGAGGAATCCTGGCCCAAAAATCTTCATGTTTTCTGCCTTAGCAGCACCACAAACCCTCTGCTCCAGGTTATTTAGTTACAGAGCATCTCCCTCCCCTGTGTTCACACAGAGCCCAGCACTGGGGGGTTGAGGGACTGCCTGGAAGGGCACCCTCAAAGGGGCAAACTGGTCTGTGCAGAGGGTCAGCTGGTGATGCCCACCCTGTGCCCCCTGTCCTGGAGGAGGGAAGAGCATTCCCAAAGCAAAATGCAGCTGGAGAGCTCTGCCAGCCCCACCCAGGAGCTCCCTGCCCTGCTCCCCTGCCACCTCCTCACGTGAGCTCAGCTCAAAGGCATTGGCACTGCCAGGGGTGTTTTGTGGCCTTTGAAACCCGCCCTGTGGGGAGCTGGGCACCAACCGGGCACGGAGGATCCCTGTGCCCAACACAGGCTATTCCTGCTGAGGATTAAAGAGCTCTGCAGCCAGGAAAGTTGGCAGAGGGATCCCTCTTAAACAGCCAGGCCCTTGCCTAATGTAATCTCTTGTCATCCTTGTTGGAGAGCAGAGCCCCAAGGGTTTAAACAAAGCCTTGGCTCCCTGAGCTGGGGCTTTGCTCCCACCAGCTCAGCTGGGGAGCTTCGTGTCATGGGGAGTTTAATCCCAGAGGAACATCTGGTGGCTTCCTACAAGCACTGGTGGCTTCCTACAAGCACTGATGGCCCTGAGGCACCAACCTCCCAGTGCCAGCAGGGCTGGGGAGGGGGCCAGGACCTTCATCCTGCTGCCTGCCAACCTTTGGGGCCTCCAGGAGAAAGGATGGAGAAGAGCTGCTTCACAAACCCCAACTGCTTTGGTGGTGCTGAGCACGTGGTGATCAGTGCTGGGGACATTCCTGGTGCCTGAACTTCCTTCCTTCCCCTTCCCTGCCCATCACAGAGGGCTGGGGAGCAATTATTGATTAAAAGTACAGGATTTCCAGGATCAGGGGCATGTTCTTGCTGTGGGGGCTGCTGAGGCCCCTCTGATGCTGCAGTGAGAGCAGAGCAGACCAAGGTGCTGCTGCTCAGCTGGGCTGGTGGTGCTGCCACCCGCCAGAGCACACAGGGACCTCCAGCAAGACCTTGTCCCCTGTGTAATCTGCCCAGTGCCACCAGCAGGTGAGGTGCTGAGTCCTCTTTAGTGACTCTCACATTGGTCAAAGAGAAATCAAGAGACAGAGTTGAGCAGGAAAACTCTGGGACAGGCCTTGTCCAAGCTCCCCCTCCCCATGGGAACACTCCTCTGCTCACAGGGCCAGATTTGCTTTAGTGGGGCATTTAGGGCATTAAAAATAATACCTGGGGAAGGGGCAAGAGGGCTGAGTCCGACCTTCCCTGGCATCAGCCCCTCTCCCCTGTCCTTCTTCACACCCCCACCCCATCTGCAGCCTTTGAGCTGAAACCTCAGCCTGGTGGGAGAGTCTCACAGCCAGGACAGGGAGGACTTTCCTGCCCGCATTGAGAGCAGTGGCTTCTCATCCTGTCACAGCCCCAGGGAGGAAATGAAAAGGGTGATAAGGAAGCTCCTCTGGCAGGAGAGGGAATATTCTGTGCTGGAGGAGAGATAAACTCAGATTTCTGCCAGCTCTGCCAAAGACTCAGCAATGAGACCTGGGCTGAAATTCCACATTTATAGAGGTTTTATGACTCTTACCTGTGCTGCTGGATAACCATCACCCTCACCCTCATTTCCTTGGGAGGGAGATCAGAGCTGCAGGACAAAGGGAGGGCTGGAGGCTGTGAAGAGAAGGCAGATAAGCCCCAGTGTTGGAGGGTAATTGAGTGGCTTTGCTGGCCCAGGTCAGCTCAGGGCAATGGCTGCTGCAATTTGGGTACTTTTCTAAGCAGCTTTTGGGTGACTTTGGGTGCTTTTCTAACACCCCCATGCCCAGCAGCCCCCAGAGAGATGAGCCAGCACAGCTCCTGAGCTCCACAACCTGCTCTGGATGCAGAGGGTTTGCAGGGGGATGGATCCCTGTGATCCCACACGCTTGGATCTGGCCCATCCCTGTCCCATCTGCTGGGACCAGGAGCAGGTGACACTCTTGGACCAGGTGACCCACCCTGGGTGATGATTTAGTGGGGCTGGTGCCCACCAGGAGCTGTGCCTGAATCACAGAATTGTAGAATGATAGAATGGATTGGGTTGGAAAAGACCTCGGAGATCATCAAGTCCAACCCTTGGTCCAACTCCAGTCCCTTTACCAGATCATGGCACTCAGTGCCACGGCCAAGCTCAGCTGAAAAACCTCCAGGGATGGGGAATCCACCCCCTCTCTGGGCAGCCCATTCCAATCCCTGAGCACTCTCTCTGCAAAGAATTTTTTTCTGCTCTCCAACTTCAGTTTTCCCTGGCAGAGCTTGAGCCCATCGTGCCCCCTTGTCCTATTGCTGAGTGCCTGGGAGAAGAGACCAACCCCCACCTGGCCAGAACTTCCCTTCAGGGAGTTCCAGACAGTGCTGAGGTCACCTCTGAGCCTCCTCTTCTCCAGGCTGAACACCCCCAGCTCCCTCAGCCTCTCCCCACAGCACTTGTGCTCCAGTCCCTTCTCCAGCCTCGTTGCTCTTCTCACTTGGGTTGGAAGAGACCTCTGAGATCATGAAATCCAACCCTTGATCCAACCCTACTGTGATCACCAGCCCAGGGCACTCTGTGCCCTGGGCTGGTGATCACAGTGGGGTTGGATCAAGACATGGTGGATTCTCTGTCCCTGGAGGTGTTTAAGAGGACACTCAGTGCCACATCCAGTCCCTTCTCCAGCCTCGTTGCTCTTCTCTGGCCCCGCTCCAGCCCCTCAATCTCTTGCCTCAACTGAGGGGCCCAGAACTGAAGTAGCCCCTGAGCCCCACTAAGGCCCCCCAAATTCCTGGCTGCCCTTCCTGGAGTGAATTACTCCACCCCAAGCTGTGAGTGTGGGGCAGCACCCAAAGAAGGGCTGGCACACCCTGTCCTGCAGCTCAGTGCAGACCCTCTGTGCCCCCCTGAGGGGGGCCCTTCACTGAGGGGGTTCATTCTGTGCCCCTTCCATGAGGGGGTTCAGTGGGAAGAAGAAGGGGAGCAGGGATGTTCCATGCATGGAAAGAGAGCAGCATCTCCTCTGTTCCTGTGAGATCAGATCAGGGAGTTTGCCCTGGTACCCCCTCCCAGGGATGTGGATGAGCATGGCATGGTGTGGGCAGTGCCCCCCCAGCTCAGCCCCACACCCACCTGAGCCCAGCACCCAAATCCTGCAGTGCCACCTCCAGGGTGTCTGGCTGAGCATGGGGACACCCCAAAATGTGCCAATGTCTCTCTCAATCAACACAACAGCAAACTGAGGGCTGCAGCCCCCTGGGCAGCCAGGCCTTGCCCTCCTTGGTGAGGAGCCTCAGCCAGGAAGGGGCAGCTCAGGGGGAACCATTAAAGGTGATGCATCTTCAGGGTGAAGCATCTCAACAACCCAGTGCCACCAGCAGAGCTGGGGCAGCAGAGAGGCTGAGCTGGTTTTGCCAACCTTCCCAGAGCCCTCAAAGCCACCTCAGCTGTTTGGGACACCAGGAGGCATTGAGGGCCCTTTCTCCTGCCAATCTCTGGAGCTGCCACTGAGCTGGGGCCCCCCAGCACTGCAGAAACGCCCCTTAAAACAGACCCCCCTTTTCCAGCTCATCCTCACCTGTGGAAATGTGCTGGGGCTTGGAGTGTGTGTGTTTAACTGGCAGTTATTTGCAGAGAAAAGCAAAGACATCACCCAAAGGTGCTGAGGTGACCTGGGACTATGTTTGACCTTCACCCACCCCCAGGTCCAAATTGTCCCATCAGGTGTCCCCAGTGTCCACAGCGAGGGAAGCAGCTGATTTTGGGAAAGTTACACTCAGAGAGCAGATTCCTCTGGGGGTTTTCCCCTTCTCCCCTTCAATCAAAGCACATTATTTTCATTACAATGTTTAATTACACAATATTGAGCTGTGTTATTCTAATTAGCCCATAGTGAAATGGTGTCCACATGTGGGGGCACACCCTGATGTCCCAACAGCTCTGGGTGTTCTCAATGGAACCCTTGGCAATTCCAGGGGCAAAATCCATCTTTTCCCATCAAACAAACCCAACCATAATTTATTGAGCACCTCAAGCCACCCAACCTGCGGGGTGATGAGGGCACTGCCAGGTTGGGGAGAGCTGGGGGTGGGTGAGCCAGAGCCCTCCTGCTCCCCCCATCCCTGCTGGCATCAGGCTGGGCTTGTCCTCCCCTTCATGAATATTTCTGAGCTATTGACTGGCAGTGACTCAGAGTGGCTGATTCCCTGGTGCTGGTGGTGGGCAGGGCACACACCAGCCCTGCTTAGTCACAGCACCCCCACCCACACCTGGCACCTCCCTGGGGACACCAAAAACCATCAGGAAGAAAGGAAAGCCTCCAGGCCCACCTTTGAAGTGCTGCTGAGCCAGGAATTGCTTTATTCTGGCCAGAGAGTCATCCCAGCTACGTGTCCCTTCCAAGGCTTTTCATGTATTCATTCATTTTAGCAAACGAAGAGATTCATGTTCACTGTTTCTAAGCTGCACAATTCCCTTCATTTAATTATTCTATCCTTTATTTGCTAATTTGGTCCTCATTCTTTGGTTGTCTCATCATTCTTCCTTAGAGAGTCTCCATCTCATGTCTTGGTATCTCCTGGTTACCCCAACAGGTCACAGAAGGACCATAAATTCAGGATGTCCAACCTTCAGGTTTGCTTGTTGAGGCTCATCAAGAGCCAGCCCAGAACAACTCAAAGCTTTGGTGGTTTAAAGATCAACCCCCCAAGAGTCTGTGAAAACAAACCCAGCCACTGACTGCCAATAATTAAACATTTAGGGAAGTTATTTCCTTTCCAATATATGGAATTTGTAGCATTTCCAACAGCACCTTGTGCTCCATCCCCATCACCTCATCCCATGGGACACATCCCCAGGGTTTGCCTGCAAGGAAATTCTCCCCCTCACCTCTTTCCTTGGTATATCTTATCTTATTTTATTTTATTTTATTTTATTTTATTTTATTATTTTATTTTATTTTTTATTTTATTTTTATTTTATTTTATTTTATTTTTTTATTTTATTTTATTTATTTTATTTTATTTCATTTATTTTATTTTATTTCATTTATTTTATTTTATTTTATTTTATTTTATTTCCCCAGAATAAAAATCAAACAGTCAGTCAGGTTCCTTTTCTTTGCAAAAGTCTTTTTTTTTTTGTTTTCATTTTCAAGCCACTCCCACCCTGGTCCATCCCCTCCAGAGACAAAAAAAAAAAAAAAAAGTCAAACTCCTTTTAAAGCACTTTTTTTTTTCCTTTTTTTTATTGATTTCATTGAAAACAGAACAAGAAAATGATCAGAGCCAAAAGGCTGCTCCTTTAAAACTGTCAAAAACATTAACAGAAAAAAAAATAATAATAATAAACATGATGGCATTATGAATGTTCTAGAAGAGATGAACAAAAAAAAAAAAAACTTGTTACTGCACTAATTACAGTATTTAAAGATATATGCAAAAAAAAAAAATTAAGATAATGACCTGCCCAGCCACCACACAAAAGGTGATGGCAAATTTATTCACACTACAATACTAACAATTTAAAAAAAGTTTTGTTTTTTTTCCTGCATTTTTATACTAAAATCACTTTGTTCTTTTTATACAATTGATAAGTTTATATTCACGTGGTGAGCAAAAATCACACCAGAATCAGCACCGTTTTGTTTTGTGGTTTCTTTTTTGTTGTTGTTTTGGGGTTTTTTGGTTTTTTTTGTGGTGTTTTTATTTTTTTTTTATATTTTTTTTTTTTTTCAGTTTTTAATGCTTGTCCCCAATGCTTCAGTAATGGTAAAAAATAAATCAGTTCATTGAAACTTCATAGCATGTGGCTTAAAAATCAACTGAAGGTGCCCAGGGTTGAGCAAAGTGATGGGAACAGACGAGCTGGTGGCATTTGGGATCTTCTCACCGTGACATGTCCCATCTGCTCTTCACCCCAGCCACTCAGGGTTCTCTATAATATATATTTCAGTCATATTTATCTTTTTAAAAAGGAAAGAAACTGGTTTCCTTAAGGAATTAGTGTCTTGTAAAATCCTCTTCTCAACCTTCCCTCTCTCTAAAACCATTAATAACGGGACGGGGTGGGAATCCTTCATGGAGGGACCCAACACTGAGACAGAGACACGGCCAAGTGTCGCCCACAGAGCTGGTTTGTAACGGAGAAAGCCCAGCAGGAGCAGGGTGGGCTCTGCAGGGACCAGGGAGGGGAAGGACTGGGGGTTTCTTCTCATCAGATGAGAACAAAGCCGTGGGGTTGGGGAAGAAGGAGGGGATTCCTTAGAAATGCTCCTCGGGAAAAGCCCCACCACAACGTCCCACGGGATGGGGGGGGGGAGTATTCATTAAAAAAAATAACAAAAACCAACCAAAAAACCAAGCAAACCAACAAAAACCAACCAGCAGAACCTGCCCTGGGGCTGTGCTGAGCAAACCCAGAGCCAGCACCTCCCTCTCCCTCCCCACCCCAGAAACAAAGTCCCATCAAGCACTCCAAGTTTCGGACGCGGGAGCTGGAGGGGACTCGCCGGGAGGGTCGGGCAGGGTTGGTGGCTTGGTGGCTCTCCCTGGGCTCTGCCAGCACCCAGCATGGCCACACACCGGTGCCAGGGCAGCTCCCACCTTCCAAAGCTGCACCAGCCACCCCTCCACACGCAGCTTTCCAGGACCAGGGAGGGCAGAAGACCACCATGGAGGCAGGATTTGCTTCTACTCATTCCTCAAGTAACAGTCGGTGACAACAGCCCTAAAAGCGTCATGAACTGGCTTTCCTTGAGCAGGTTTGTTTTATTTTTTTCCTTTCTTTTTTCCTTTTTTCTTTTTTTCTTTTTTTTTTTCCTTTCTTTCTTTTTTTTTTTTTGTGGTTTTTTTTTTTCTCTTTAAATGGAAATTCAGACAGTATGTGACCCTCTAGGGTTAAAAGCAGTCAGGTGTCTGGGGAGCAGAGCCTGCAAAGGGGGCTGCTGCCGTGGCAGAGCTGGTGTCGGGGAGCCCGTTCTCCTGCGTGTCCTGGGCAGAGGTGCCCGCCTGCCGCTGTGCCAGCGCCGAGCTCGAGTGTTTGCACTTGGGTGAACCACACTGGCAGCTGAAGAATTTGCCTTTGATGTCCCAGAACCTGTCCCCGTAGTCAAAGCTGCAGGAGAGAGAGAGAGAGAGGCAGAGGTTGGGTCACTGCATGGCAACAAGAAGAGTAAAAGTGACCCAGAGTGGGGCAGCAAAGCTGGTGCTGCCACAGAGGGGGCACTGACTGGGCTTCGAGCTTATCCAGTCCCATCCCAACACCTTCCAGCAGCCCAGGTTGCTCCAAGCCCCATCCAACCTGGCCTGGGACAATTCCAGGGATGGGGCAGCCACAGCTTCTCTGGGCAACCTGTGCCAGGGCCTGCCCATCCTCATTGTAAAAGATTTCTTCCTTCCATCCACTCTAATCTAATCTCACCCTCTGGCAGTGGGAAGCCATTCCCTCTTGTCCAGTCCCTCCAGGCCCCTCCCTGTTCAAAGTCCCTCTCCAGCTCTCCTGGTGCCCCTTTAAGCACTGGAAGAGGCTCTGAGGTCTCCCTGGAGCCTTCTCTTCTCCAGGTAAGCACCCCCAGCTCCCCCAGCCTGGCTCCAGAGCAGAGGGGCTCCCAATGCCTGGACCATCTCCATGGTCTGCTCTGGACTTGCTCCAGCAGCTCCATGTCCTTCTGCTGTTGGTTACCCAGAGTTGGAGACAGCTCTGCAGGTGGGGTCTCACCTGAGAAGGGCAGAACACTCCCCTCACCTGCTGCCCACTCTGTGGGATCACAGAATCATAGAATGGATTGGGCTGGAAAAGACCTCTGAGATCATCAAGTCCAACCCTTGGGCCAACTCCAGTCCCTTTACCAGATCATGGCACTCAGTGCCACGGCCAAGCTCAGCTGAAAAACCTCCAGGGATGGGGAATCCACCCCCTCTCTGGGCAGCCCATTCCAATCCCTGAGCACTCTCTCTGCAAAGAAGTTTTTTCTCATCTCCAACTTCAATTTCCCCTGGCAGAGCTTGAGCCCATCGTGCCCCCTTGTCCTATTGCTGAGTGCCTGGGAGAAGAGACCAACCCCCACCTGGCCAGAACTTCCCTTCAGGCAGTTCCAGACAGTGCTGAGGTCACCTCTGAGCCTCCTCTTCTCCAGGCTGAACACCCCCAGCTCCCTCAGCCTCTCCCCACAGCACTTGTGCTCAGCCCAGGGCACGAGGGGGTTTCAGGGCTACAACTTCACACGGCCAGGGCATGTCGAGCCTGGGGCTTGGCAAAGCTTCAGGGCACGGAGCACTGGCACATCCCCCAGGGGGACAGTCCCCAGAGCCAAGGGATGGGCTGAGCCAGCTGGGGGGCAGCAGAGCCCTCAGCCCCCACCCACACTGTGCCCATTGGGCAGCACCTACCCAATCTCCTCTCCAGCCTCTATGTGCCTGGTGCTGAAGAAGGCGATCCTGGGGAAACGCAGGTCCTGGTGCGACATGAACACCCGCACGGGGATGAGGTTGGGCTCGCACAGGTGGTTTATGAAGCGGCTGATGTTGCCATAGAAACGGGCATCTATGCAGTACACCTCTCCATCCTGCAGGAGAGAAGTGGCACCTGGCATTAGAGGAGCTCAGCTTTGGCATCATCCCTGCTACTTGCTTCAAGAAAAATGATCAAACTCGTTGCTCGTTCCTCTGGAGGACTTCAAGGAGAACAAGCACAGCAGGACTCTCGCTGTGGGGACTTCTATATTCAACAGTTTTCTTCACAGCACTCTGTCCCCAGCAAGCCCAAGGACATGTCAAAATGCCTGGCACACCAGTTCTCCCAGTCCTGCCCTGCCCCAGCACCAGTTTGGCACACTGGGATTGATGGGCACTGCAGACACCTCATGGGTACCAGCCACTGGATTGGGGCACAGGCAGCTGCTCTGTCCTCTAATTGAACATGACAGCCAGGAAACACAAAGCCAGAACCTCAAGAAAACAGGTTTTGCAGATAAAAGTGAAAGTGAGAACACAGAAATTCCCTTTCCAGAGAGCACAGAGAGCAGCAATACTTTGTTTTCCTTGAAAATAAAAGCACTCCCCTCAGGGCTTTTTTATTCCAGCAGAGAATGACTGTGCAAAGCAGACACTTTAATTAGAGAAGGTAATTTCAGCTGCAAAGAGGCCAAAAGCAAAAGGATCCATTAGTGGTGCTCACAGCCCCTTTTGGGCAAGCACCTCAGGATGGTTAATGGCTGAGCTGTGCCAGGTCACACCACCAGGAGCCCCTGGAAAACATCCCAACAACGGGGGGGCATCACCCCACAGGGGCCTGTGTCACACATGGTGTCACCAGCTCCAACCTCATGAGGAAAGTTCCCACCACTCCGTGGAAATGCCACGGTGGGGGAGGACATCACCCACCCCCACACTCAGAGATGTGGCTGCAGGACCTGGAACAGAGTGATCCACCTCACATGTGGCTGTGAGAGACAACTCAAGGGACAGGGACGACAGAAATGACCACCCAACCCAACCCAACCAGCCTCTCCCAACTGCACAAGTCCACTGAGGCCATTCCTTTGCAACCCCAGGACCCCTCCAGGGTTGGGATTCACACCCTTAGTAACTTCCCATCACACCAGAGTCCACAAGACCTGCTGGCTCTTCCCTGACCCTCTTTGCCCAGCCCAAAGGGTGGCTTTTAACCATCCCTCAATGACTTGTGCCTGGTTTCCTACAGATGCTCCACCTTGGTCTCCCTCCTTGCTTCCCTGAAGGCTTCCCAAGAGCCACCACAGTGGTTCTCCCTCAAGGCAGACCCAGGGCTAACCAAAAGGCAAGGTCCAGGTGGGCTCTTGCTCATAAATACACAAACCAAGTTGAAGCCCCTGCTGCTTTCCAACTTCTTAATTACAGTTTCACCCCATTGTTTTCACTCTTTATTTATCTTTTTTTCAGCTGTTCAATGTGTGCCACTTTAAAAAAACACAGGGCAAAGAAATCAAGCAAAGCTTCTCTGCCACAAGCTGATGACAGAAACAAGACAGAGTGTTTTACAGGCTTCCTTGGAAGCCACCCCACTGCTCTGAGTCCCCAGCTGACCCTTCTCCTCTCCTCCTTTCCCAAGGGAAGTCTGAAGTCATGGCCCTGCTTAGAACTTTTAGGTTTCAAAGCAATATTTCTGCTCTGAGAGCCCTCACAGAGCAGTGAAGGGGAAGGAGCAGCAGAATGAGCCTCAAGCCCCTGCCAGGGTATCTGATGGATCCCTTCGTGAGTGACCAGAGTTTGTTGGGGATTTTTCAGTCTTGCAGTTCATCATTTAACGAAGAGCAAACAGAGGTGCCAACAACCACAGGTGCCAGCCTGAACATACACAGCAGGGAACCAAAATCTGGATAACCAACCTCTGGATGCTCAAAGGGGTTTGACAGAAGAGCATCTTGCATCCAAAGTGGTGTGGGCAGCACGTGCCACCATGGCCAGTGCTGCTGGGCTCTGCTGCCATTCTAACCAGCCCTAACTCTGACCTCAATGACTGCCCCAAGTCTGACCTCAACTGTATTTCCACCATTTACCATTTCCAGTGTTTTACTGCTTTGTGCAGATTTTCAGGTTGTGAGGTACATAAGAATGGAGGGAAACATTCTCTTTGCTCTTTTGGAGAGGCAAGACCTTGGGTTTGTGTCGCTGGACACCTTCAGACACAGTACCTTGTTGTCAAGGTCAAAGAGGTAGGAGTCCTCTTCACGGACGTCGGCCTCGGAGTCGGAGATCAGCTCCCCCACGTACCTGCAGGCACAGCACAGGCAGAGATAAGATGGTCAAGCTTGGGTTTAAACATCTCTTTCTGGGAAGAGGGAAAGAAGGCTCCAGCCCAGGCACAGATGGCAAGCACAGCCTCAGCAGTGCCGGGCACCTCGGAGCCACCCGGGCAAAGGGAGCTCTGCCTGTCCCCAAACTCCGTCTTTTCAGGGCAACACCTTCAATATTAAAAATGGAGTCTTACTTCCAACAGAATTTCCATTTTTCCTGAGGACTATGTTTCCTTCTGCAAATCTCTTTGTTGGCCAAGATCAACAATTAATCCAATTCTCCTTATGTTTCTGGTCAGACTCAGGCTCTCCCACAACCACTGCAGTGCTTGTGCTGTTCACACCCCAAAGCAGAAGGTTTGTGTCTGCCCTTCCCGTGTTTTCCAGGGTATCTTGAACAATTACACAGGATTCCTACCTTGAAAAGGTTTGTTTGCAAAGCTTTAGGTCTGACCTAACCTGGCAGGATCCCTGTTAACAGTTATCTGGGAACTGACTGAAGGTGCACTCAACTCCCTGTCCAGATCACTGATAAAGAAGTTCCACAGGACCAGTCCCAGTCCTGAGGAACCTCACTGGGGACTGGTCCCAGCTTGATGTAGCTCCATTCCCCATCCCTCTCTGGGCCCAGCCACCAGCCAGGTTTTCCCCCAGTGAACAGTCCCCCTGTCCAGGCCATGAGCAGCCAGTTTCTCCAGGAGATCATAGAATCAGTTGGGTTGGAAGAGACCTCTGAGATCATCAAGTCCAACCCTTGATCCAACCCCACTGTGATCACCAGATCATGGCACTCAGTGCCAAGTCCTGTCTCACCTTTAAAACCTCCAGGGTCAGAGAATCCACCACCTTCCTGGGCAGCCCATTCCAATGCCTGACCACTCTCTCTGTAAAGAATTTCTTCCTGATACCCAAACTAAACCTCCCCTGCCAGAGCTTAAGCCCCTGCCCTCTTGTCCTACTGCTGGTTGCCTGAGAGAAGAGACCAACCCCCACCTGGGTACAACATCCTTTCAGAAAGCTGTAGAGTGATAAGGTCTTCCCTGAGCCTCCTCTTCTCCATCCTGAACAACCCCAGCTCCCTCAGCCCTAATGCTGTGGGACACGATGCCAAAGACTTCACTGAAGTCTACACAGACACATCCACAGCTTTGCCCTCATCTACTGAGTGGGTCATTTGGTCATAGAAGGAGATCAGGCAGGTCAAGCAGGACCTGCCTTTCATAATTCCCTGCTGGTTGAGATCTGATGCTCCTGGGGGGTGAGAGAAGCCCTGGAGATGATGGTGGCAGGGCCAGGGCCACCTTGATCCCCACCTGCTCTGAGCTCTGCTCAACACTCCCAGAGGGACAATCTGCAGGCAGGAAAGGGAAACCATTCTTGGAGTGATTACAGAGAAACCTTGAAAGGCACCTGAAGAACAGAGGGCTCAAAAGCAGCATGTGTGTCAGGAAGGCACTTAACAGAGAAACAGGACCAACCCTAAGAGTGTGGTGAGAACCATCCAGATCTGCCCCCACCATGTGAAGAGTTACAGAATAAAGGTCATCCTTACAGCAACTGAATTATCTTTATAAGGGATAACAGTCATAACAAAATAAAGGACAGTAATAACCACACAAAGCAACTCTCCATTCAGATATTTCACACAAAACCCCCTTCCAGAGGAGCTGGGAGCAGCACTGGGGCTGCTTTGCCAGAGAGGGGGAAAAGAAGAAACAAAGTTTTTATGTTTTTGTTCCTAAAGAGTCACAGGAAGGACACCAGTGCTGGATTGAGGAGGAGAGGACTTCAAGTTGGTGAGGGAGGAAATGACGTGTGAAAGTGATGGAGTTGAGGAGGAATGTGCATGGGCAAGACATAAATCAGCTCAGCTATTTAATTATGCAGCTCAATTAGATAATGAAGAGAGTGCCCACCACTGGAACAGTGCCAGCAGCTCCTGGCAGGGCTGGGGGCAGAGTCAGGCTGTGGCATCTGCACCCCACCAGCTCCCTGTGCTCTGCACTGGGTGCACTGCACCCTCCCAGGCTCTGGCTTGTCTCTGGGCACTGAACTCTGGGACCTTTGGTACTTATGGAAAGCCTCACATGAAGACAGACCTGAGACACTCCCCACAAACAGCACTTTTGGGCTTCATCTCTGAAAAACCATTTTGGCATCTTGCAGCTCCAAACATGGAAGAAACACTTGGCCAGTTCACTGCAGATTTATCTCTTCCTTTATTTCACCTTTCAAACACTGTAATAACCTTCCCCAGTCCCCCACCCCAGCTCCAAAAACATCAACTAGTTCTAAAAACCTCCAGCACCTATTTCCATGATGGGCACGAATCCAGCCTTACTGAGAAGGTCTTAACTCACTGTAGTATTGCAATGAACAAAATCCTTTCCAAAATATCCCACTTTTTAAAAAGCCTCAAACTGTAGGGTCTGATGGCAGATTTTTCCCTTGACATAAATCTGAACATTTTTGTCCTCAACTACTTTATTGGACCAGGGTTGAAACATGTGCTTAATGCCAGGTGCTTCACTGCTTTGCTAAATCAGACTAAAGCCAGAGCTGTGACACTGGAAAACCTCTGGAGAAGTCAGGACTGGAGGAGAAAGTGATCTCACACAAAATAGTTGTTCCAAACTGCCCGGGATACCCACAGTGACATGTGAGCTGAGCACATCTGCAGCACAACCCAAATGCATTTCCCTCTCACCACTTGGGTTTCCAAAGGGTAAGAGCTGAGCACAGATCCCAGTGGGATGGAGAGGGGTGGAGAAAGCTCCATGCTATGAGGAAAAGGACAAACAGAGCAGGAAGTGGAGCCAGAACCCTCTGACTGAGGGGCAGGCAGCTCTGTGTGATGCCAATTTGATTTGTGTGAAAACCTCTCCTTAGAGTAGAAAACCAACCCGTCCTCATGAAGTGATGGGTTTGGGAAGCGATGGGTTTGGGAAGGGATGGGTTTGGGAAGGGATGGATTTGGGAAGGGCTGGGTTGGGAAGGGATGGATTTGGTAAGGGCTGGGTTGGGAAGGGATGGATTTGGGAAGGGATGGATTTGGGAAGGGATGGGTTTGGGAAGGGATGGGTTTGGGAAGGGATGGATTTGGGAAGGGATGGGTTTGGGAAGGGATGGATTTGGGAAGGGATGGATTTGGGAAGGGATGGGTTTGGGAAGGGATGGATTTGCGAAGGGATGGATTTGGGAAGGGATGGGTTGGAAAGGGATAGATTTGGGAAGGGATAGATTTGGGAAGGGCTGGGTTGGGAAGGGCTGGGTTGGGAAGGGATGGATTTGGGAAGGGCTGGGTTGGGAAGGGATGGATTGGGAAGGGATGGATTTGGGAAGGGATGGATTTGGGAAGGGCTGGGTTGGGAAGGGATGGATTTGGGAAGGGATGGCTTTGGGAAGGGCTGGCTTTGGAAGGGCTGGCTTTGGGAAGGGATGGGCTGGGAAGGGCTGGCTTTGGGAAGAAATGGGCTGGGAAGGGCTGGCTTTGGGAAGGGCTGGCTTTGGGAAGGGCTGGCTTTGGAAGGGCTGGCTTTGGGAAGGGATGGCTTTGGGAAGGGATGGGCTGGGAAGGGCTGGCTTTGGGAAGGGCTGACTTTGGGAAGGGCTGGCTTTGGGAAGGGCTGGCTTTGGAAGGGCTGAGCTTGCTGAGCTAATGAAAGCTGACCCACTTACTCGCACACGAAGGTTCCCAGCGGAATGTCCTGCATCGTTCGCACTCCCCAGCCCATCTTTTGTGTCCGATAAAGCTGCAATCGAGTCCTGCAAGAGAGAAAAGGGACCCCACTGAGGGCAGCACTGCACAGAGAGGCTGAGTCTTCATGGAGGTGAGCACCAAGCCAGCACCCTCCACCACCACACACTCACACAGGGCTCTGACAGTCACCCTCCCAACCTTGCACTGGCATCACTCTGGGGACTGCTCCAAGCTGTGGGAAGATGTTGGGATGGAAACTGACTGGAGACAAGGGACAGGCGCCAGTCAGCTCCTTGTCCCTGCCCAGGTGGACACCTGGGGACTGGGGAAGAGGGGGCAGCACTGGATGCCCTGTGTGGTTACACCTTGATGACTTCCACACAGGAAATCACAATCCTTGATGACTTCCACACAGGAAATCACAATCCCATCAGCAGCATTTCTTTCCCTTCCCTGCTCTTCTTCCCACAGGGAAAGTGGAAGGGGACTTCAGGCAGTGGAGCTGTGCTGGGGGGGAGGCAGGGAGCTCACAGGGACTTCAGAACACCTTGTGCTCTGCCCCCTGTGCCCTCTGTGCATTTAGCAATCCCATCATATCCAGCTGCCTGGCTGAAAGACAAGCAAGAAGTGCTGCAACTTGAAACTTCTCGGTGGAAGAGCTGCCCTGTGGAATTTTACTGATGGAGTTTATAGGCAGAGAAACAATCCTGTAAGTCATTCTGCCTCATGCTCAGCCAGAACTTGAGTTAAGTGCAGGATGAACGGTCTCCAGGGCTGGGGAAGGTTTGCTCTGTCCCTGAGGAGACAGAACCCACTCTCAGCAACGCTGTTATCGGAATAAACTGAAATCTGATGCTCACCTTAAGTTCACCCTGTTGCTTTTTCCAGTACTTCTTTTCCCCCTCACCCATTCCCTCCTGCACCGTCAGCTCAAACCAAGGGCTGTATTTTCTCCTATTTGCCCACAGCTCCTGGAGCCTTCACCAGGGCAAACCATCCCACAGTCTCACAGAACATGTTGAGGTGGAAGGGACCCACAAGGATCTGTGAGTCCAACCCGCAGCCCTGAACAGGAACATCCCCAAGAGTCACCCCCTGTGCCCCAGAGCATCATCCAAACCCTCCTGGAGCTCTGGCAGCCTTGGGGCTGTGCCCACTGCCCTGGGGAGCCTGGTCAGTGCCCACCACCCTCTGGGAGAAGAGCCTTTCCCTGAGATCCAACCTGACCCTGCCCTGGCACAGCTCCAGCCATTCCCTGCGTGCTGTCCCTGCCCTGACACAGCTCCAGCCATTCCCTGGGTGCTGTCCCTGCCCTGGCACAGCTCCAGCCATTCCCTGGGTGCTGTCCCTGCCCTGGCACAGCTCCAGCCATTCCCTGGGTGCTGTCCCTGGTCCCCACAGAGCAGAGCTCAGGGCCTGCCCCTCCTCTGCCCCTGCCCAGGAAGTTGTCCCTGCACTGAGGTCTCCCCTCAGTCTCCTCTTCTCCAGCTGAACACACCAAGTGCCCTCAGTGCCCTCACACGCTGCCCCTCCAGGCCCTTCCCCATCTCCCTCATTTGGACACTCCAATGGCTCAATCTCTTCCTTCCATTGTGTCCCCCCAAACTGCCCCCCCATTGCAGGTGAGGCCACCCCAATGCAGAGCAGGGTGGGACAATCCCCTCCGGTGATGCTCCTCAAGGCAGTGACTGCTCTCAGACAAACTGAGGTTTGGGGCTTGGGGGAGCTCCCCCACATTTTCCCTTGTCCCTCAGAGCAGAGCAGAGCCCAGCTCAGGTTCAGGCTCTGTTGCAGGGCAGGCCCTGGCAGCAGCAGGGCCAGGGCTCTGATCCCAGCCTGCCAGCTGGGCTGTGCCAGGCTGCCAGCTGGGTATGTGTGCGCTGCCAAGCGGAGCTGATCTGGAGCACAGCTGAGTAAGGCAGCCCTGAACATGGAGCAGTAGCACCCCTGTGCCAGCTGCAGCACCCCCGTGCCAGCTCCAGCACCCCTGTGCCAGCCAAAGCACCCCTGTGGCACCTCCAGCACCCCTGTGTCATCTCCAGCACCCCTGTGGCACCTCCAGCACTCCCGTGCCAGCTGCAGCACCCCTGTGGCAGCCAAAGCACCCTGTGCCAGCTCCTGTACCCTGGTGGCACCTCCAGCACCCCTGTGGCACCTCCAGCATCCCTGTGCCAGCTCCAGCATCCCTGTGGCACCTCCAGAATCCCTGTGCCAGCTCCAGCACCCCTGTGGCACCTCCAGCACCCCCGTGGCACCTCCAGCACCCCTGTGGCAGCTGCAGCACCCCTGTGCCACCTCCAGCACCCCTGTGCCAGCTCCAGCACCCCTGTGCCAGCTCCAGCACCTCTGTGCCAGCTCCTGAACCCCTGTGCCAGCTCCAGCCCCTCTGTGCCATCTCCAGCACCTCTGTGGCACCTCCAGCACCCCCGTGCCAGCTGCAGCACCCCTGTGGCAGCCAAAGCACCCTGTGCCAGCTCCTGTACCCCGGTGGCATCTCCAGCACCCCTGTGGCACCTCCAGCACCCCTGTGCCAGCTCCAGCACCCCTGTGCCAGCTGCAGCATCCCTGTGGCAGCTCCAGCACCCCTGTGCCAGCTCCAGCACCCCCGTGCCAGCTCCAGCCCCTCTGTGCCAGCTCCAGCCCCTCTGTGCCAGCAAGAGAGAGGTGAAGTTCTGTGGAAACACAGCAAGCTTTCCCCTTCCTCATTTTTAACGTTGCAGGATGTCATTGAAACTCCAAAGCTTGCAAAAAGAGTGTTGTCAGCACTACAAAAAATTGCTGAAGCCTTTTTTTTTTTCCCAGTGGGATTCCTTAGAACTTGGTGCACTGGCAAACTTCTTCACAGCAAGGTCCAGAACACTGACATTTGTGTAACCCGCAGCACCAAGGCCAACAGGTATTCAGGTGTCCAGGGGGAGTCATGCCAATGATGTGGAAAATTTAAGCAGCCAAGCCTGGCCACCCTGGCCTGTATTTCTAATCCAAGCTGCTGACTTAGAAGATCCTCCATGTGAAGGCCCTGCAGTTCTGTTGCTCTCATGTTCTTCTCAGATCTCCACCTGAGACATCACACCTTGGCTGTTCAGGCAAACCCAAAAGCCATTTGTATGTTTTATGGTCAGGCTGATGAAAGAACAGCACAGTTCCCACCTGATGGTGACACTGTCACGATGCAAATATTAATTGGGATGTTAATTGAGCTCATCAACCCACTGCTGCTTCACTCCCACCATCAGCACACAGGAACACCACTGTGTGGTGACCCCGAATTCCACCTTATCTCAGAAGTTCTGGGTTTTGTGGGTTCATGGGGGAGCTGAGACCTGAGAGCCAGAAAGCTCCCGAGCGTGGGGTTGGCCCTGCCAGGCTGAGCTGTGTTTGGCCCCTCCTGCTCACCTGAGCCCATTCTGCACCACCCTGTTCCTGCAGGTTCTCCAGCAGGAGCACGCGTGGTTGCACTCGAAGATCAGCGGCGGCTCAGCCATGTTGAACTCGGGCAGCAGTCGGCCGTCCTGGGGGAGAGAGGCACCCAACCCTGGGTTAGTTGTCTGCTCCTGGGACCCCTCCAAAGCAGGAAAACAAGAGCAGAAATACCCTGAGAGCAAAACAGGCCAGAGAACCCCATGGTGGAGTCACCTCCCCAAAAGCAGCATCAGACCTGAGTTTCTGCAGTGGTTTTGCTCCTCCCTGACAGCAGCACATGCCCCACTGTCACCCACAGCTGGCAAACAGCTGTCTAGATTTTTGCTGCCTGGCACCTCCCCAGGCACCACCAAAAAATACCTCAGTGCTGTGCAGCACCATCATTATTATCATTTTGCAGTGCTGGAGGGGAGAAATGGATGCTTAGTTTGTCTCTGGAATAAAGCCTAAACTTTCAGAGTCCAAGGCCAGTACATCCAAGTTCTGTGAACCACATTATCTCCCCAAACAACACTCCCCAAAAAAGTTACAGTTCAATTATTTACCAACATACAAGATTAAGGAAGTGATAGATGCAATTCATCATATTTCACAAATTTGGCTTTTAAGCCTTGAAAGATGTAATCACTTATTAACATGTAGATAAAGTGGCTACAAAGCAAAGAACCAACATTCCCCCTGGGAAAAACCTGCAGAGATTCACAGAACTTCTGATCTGAGCAGCACCTGCCCAAATATGAACCTCAAAACCTCCCAGGAGGGCTGAACACACTTACCCAAAACAAACTTGGCCTCTGGCAATGTGGCAGTGAAAACATCTTTCCTTTGCCTTCATCCAGAAGGATCACAACAGATAAAAGCAGGCAAAAAAAAAATACTTTCTCTCTCCTCCCCTGCCCTTGTTTGCATATTACAGCCCTTGCCATGTGGCTCTGGAATAGGAGCTGATTTCACGCCTGGGTTATTAAATGCTCCCTATCACACGAGTGTCATTAATGGCTCAGTTGGCATGAGAGCAACACAAACAAACAACACAAGAGAAGCTGCCCTGAGCACACATTTTGTTTTATCACACAGGTCTCACAGCTGAGACTGCACTTAAAGCATTTTCAGTCAAGAAGAAATAGAATCACAAAATGGTTTGGTTGGAAGGGACCTTAAAGCTCATCTCATTCCACTAGACCAGGTTGCTCCAAGTCCCATCCAACCTGGTGTTGAGTTGTGCAAGGAATTGTTACAAAGGTACCATTCTAAGCCCTGAATTGGGCTCAGCTCAGCTCTCAAAGCCTGGTGTGACCCAGGAGGAGGGGCTGTGTCTCACCTTGTCGTACCAGCAGCGCATGCTGAGCTGGCCACACATGCAGTTACTGGAGGAGCAGTCGTCTATACAGACACAATACTGGAAGAGAAGCAAAGGGTTAACTCCACACCCCTCACACAACTGAAACAGCAACCCCTGTCACTGGGGCAGGGGGGAAACCACAAGTCAAGGCCTTCTCATTAGCCAGAAGGACAACCAGCCTCATCATTCAGTGGGCCTTTCACTCCGTTAATTATTCTGTGTGCAGTGAGTGCCAAAGGACTCCAGCTACAGGGAAGGGTCTCATCCTGAGCCAGCTCCATGGCTCAGGAGAGGATGTCCCCAACCACCAACCCTCCTCCATGCCCTATGAGCTGTTCTCCACACTTGAGGACAAGGGGAGTGCCAAGGAGGGACCAGAGCTGGGCACAAAGTGCAGTCTCAGTCCTCCACTGCTGCTTCCCGCTCCCCACAGGGCCCTCCAGCTGCCCCAGCACTCCCCAAGCCAGCACAGTCCCACCACCAGCTGCTGCACAACAGGGACTGGGCTTGGCAAGTTCACTTCAGCCACCTCAGGGCTGTGCCCAGAGAGGGGTCACCCTCATCCCACCTCTTCTGTCACCACCCAGCCCTTCCAGGACTTCAGGATCACAGAGGACACCTCAGCCTGGATGCTGCAGGCAGGAGGAAGGCAGGATAAGGAAGGTCTCCCAACAAATGAACTCTCCACACTCAAAGAGAGGACAAGGATAAATGGGAGCCCCATCAGTCAGCACCAGATGGCTGATGCTACAGCACACAGCTGAACACAGAGCTTAGCTTAGCCTCAAAACTGAAGAACATCAGAATCCCACCTCCTAAATCAGGAGTTGGAGGTGAGGATACAGGTTTAGTAAGAACTTGATGGCAATATTAGGACTAGACATTCCCATTTTCAATGTCAAACCCATTCTGAGGAGCTGTATCTCTGCCTGGCCAGCCCAGAATAGGACCAAACCCAGGGACACACAGAGTCCCTCACCTGTAAATGAGTGATGTTTCTGTCAATGTCCATTGGGGAGGTGACACAGTTCTGGGAGACATATTTGTAGTTGCTGGGACAGGGCTCACTGTCCACAGAGTTGATGCAGGGAATCGGGATCCGCTCGTACCCCCGGGCAATGTCCCTGCCAGGGGGGGAAAGAACAGTCACACAGGAAAATTCCTCCCAAACAAGGGGCCATTCCAGTGCCATCCTGGGCCAGAATTACTGACTTGGATCACTAAAAGCCTAAAAGCAATTCAGACCAGAACAGAGTTGATGTTTTCCCACCCTGCCTCACAGATTGTTCTTTGTGCATGTGAATATTTCCACTTAGGGGATGAACTTACAAACCATGGTCTGAATCAGCATGGGCTTAATTCTTGCAAAGCTCAAACTGACCTTCACACCAGTCTAAAAAGCTAATCCTGCACTTGCAATCCTTTCTTAAACCAGGCCCTGGCCTTTCCCCATGCAAGGGCTCAATTTCATGACCCACAAGCCAAGCCAGCCCTATTCTCACCTGCTCACCACCTTGTCTATCTGGACAGGCTTCTCAGTGGATGATTCCTTGAGAGTCTTGTTCATCTGTAGGGCCACCCAGACCTGAGAGTTAAGGCTGGAGCACTGGAGTGGAGTCTCACCCTCCTTGTTCTTTAAAGTGACATCCGAGCCACGGGAGAGAAAGAGACTGCAAAACAGCAAGGAAGGATGAGGATTCCCCAAGGGAAACCATGCAAGGGGAAAACGAGCTGAATCACATCCTCCAGCCAGCCCTTAGGGGACAAGGAAGAATCTGTGGTAGTGAATAATCACCTGAGTGTTCTTTACTAAGCATGGTTCAGGGAATCCTTCTAGGTGAAGGTGCTGGCAGGAGCCACAGACCGGAGCTCTGGGCACTCATGAGAGCTCTGGGCTAAGCTCACCCTGCTTCAGGTACCCTGCTGGTACCAGCCTAACTTCAGACAGGCTTGAAACTCTCTGGCAGGGAAACATATGGGGTGGGAAGAGTAGGCTGGAAATGGAAGAGCCCCACAGGTAACTGGGATTGGACATGGCTCTTGTTTATACTCACCAGCCTGTGGTGAGTACACATGATGGCTTTACCCAGAGTAGGGATGAAGCAAAGGAAAAGCCCTGTTACCATATCATGCCAGGATAGTTGTGGGGGAAAAAAGCTTTCATGAAGGAAGCCTGATGCCTTCCTGCTGGGAAGGCCAGGCTGAGCACAGCCCCTGTGCCCAGGACTCCAGGAACACTACACGTTTTCTGCCCAGCTCTGGCAGCAGCTGCACCTCAGCAGGGCAATGGAGAAACAAGCCCTCCAGCCCAACCCTGGCGTGTGTTCAAACACCAGGGGCATTTCAGAGGCTCTGCTGAGCCTGGCAGGCAGTGCCCAGGCAGACAGGGGCAGGCAGGGGCAGGCAGGGCTGTACTTACACCACGCACTCGTAGCGGTTCTCCCTGGCCGCGATGTGCAGGGGCGAGTCCCCGTGGATGTTCACGGCGTGGAGGTCACACTTGGCTGCCAGCAGGATCTCTGCTATGTCCACACAGCCAGAAAAAGCAGCCCAGTGCAAACAAATGTTCTCCTCCTGGAGGGAAAGAGCACACAGCAGAGGCTGTTCAGTGCCTTCAGAGCCCAGCGTTTTGGGATGTCACCTCCCTTAGCTCTACACCCGCAGCCTCCATCCCCACACTGATCCTCCTGGCTGGGAATGCCCAGGGTGGACATGGCAAACTGTGCAGCCAAGGAGGGAGTTCTCACTCCATCTGCCTCCACATGCCACAGACAGGGAGGCTGCACACACAGTGATCCATCACCTTCACACACACACACACACAAACACACACACACACACACACACACACACAGAGGCAACTTGTCTGTCTCCGAGCCACAAACCAATCTGGATCAATCCACGAGAGGTGCCAGACATGAACAAACATGCTGGAAAAGGCTGGGAGCTGAGCTTCCCCAGCCCAAACAGACAGGATGTCTCCCAGGGCTACCAAACTAAAGAGGAAAAGAGCACAGCAGAAAATTCAAGAGGAAAAGAGCACAGCACAAAATTCAAGAGGAAAAAGAGCACAGCAGAAAATTCAAGAGGAAAAGAGCACAGCAGAAAATTCAAGAGGAAAAGAGCACAGCAGAAAATTCAAGAGGAAAAGAGCACAGCACAAAATTCAAGAGGAAAAGAGCACAGCACAAAATTCAAGAGGAAAAGAGCACGCAGGGTGTGTGAAGGTGCTGGAAAGAGAAGCACGAGCCACAGGGAAAGCAATCAATCTGACTCCAGGCATCTCTTAAATACTGTATGTACTCATCTCTCACTAGCAGCACTAGAAATAGCTGAACACTCATCTTTCTGATGGAGATATTTTAAGCAATGATACTCTGTTTTCTGTTACAGTGCAATTTGCAGCACACCTCGAACCCATCCCCATGACAAGCTCTAAACACAACGATTACAACAGAGCAATGATAGTAATCATCACCCCACTCTTCTCTTTCTTTTCTTTTTTACAGCAAAAACAAAGCACGTGTTTCAGTCATTACCACTTAACTCAAGAGCCTTCCTTAAAAGGGGAGGTTTTGGCTGCACCAGGGAGTGGCGAGACCATGGTACCATCCAGAAAAATCACATCACATACCAAACTCCAGAGAAAACATTCCTCCTGTGGATTGCAGCCACGTGCTGCTGCTCAGACAGGTTACAGAGCCCTGGACTCGCTGCTCTGCCTTGGATCAGCCTCTGCCCACCAGCAGCAACACCCCAATCCAATGCAATTCTCCCAGATCCTGATGCTTCCCAGCACAGGTGACATTGCCCCTTCCTGACTGTCCATCAGGAGACACCAACCACGGGGACAGGACTGATATATGATACAAACAGCTGCTGAGAGCTGCTTCCTTTTCTTTCAAGTAACTTGTTGACAGTTGATTTGATTTTCATCATTAGTGTGTGTAGCCAAAAGGCTCCTGTGACAGATCAAGTGAGGCAGTTTTGTTCAGAGTCAGCAGCCAGGCTCTGCAGTGATGCAACAGCCCCAAAAGCCACCTCTCATCCTGACTTCTGCTTTTAGGAACAGTACTGGATCTAGACCTGCCTGGGAACTATCACAGTATGCTGGTTCTGGCTGGGGTAGAGTTAATTTTCTTCCCAGTGGCTGGAATGGGGCTGTGTTTTGGATTTGTGCTGAGCACAGGGATGATAACACAGAGAAGGTTTTATTATTGTTGAGCAGGATTCAAACAGAGCCTGTTCTGCTGATGTTGGTGAGGGGGCTGAGGGTGCATGGAAGGCTGGGAGGAGACACAGCCGGGACAGATGACCCAAAATGACCCAAGGGATGCTCCAGACCACATGACATCATGCTCAGTATATAAAGTGAGGGAAGAAGAAGGAAGAGGGGACATTTGAGTGATGGTATTTGTCTTCCCAAAGCCACCTTTACATGTGATGGGGCCTGGTCTCTTGGAGATGGAGGAACACCTGCTGCCCATGGGAAGCAGGGAATGAATTCCCTGTTTTGCTTTGCTTGTGTGGGCAGGTTTTGTTTTCCTCAGCCCAGGAATTTTCTACCTTTTCTCCTTTCAATTCTCTCCCTGATCCCACTGGTGAGGGAGTGAATGAGCAGCTGTGAGGAGCTTGGCTGGGGTTAAACCAGAGAATCATAGAAACACTGACTGAGTTGGAAGGGACCTTAAAGCTCATCTCATTCCACACCCCTGTCATGGGCAGGGACACCTTCCACTAGACCAAGTTGCTCCAAGCCCTGTCCAACCTGGCCTTGGACACTTGGATACTTCCAGGATGACACTGAGCTACCAAGGAGATTGAGACTCCTGCCAAGAAGGAGCTTTCAGACTGGGATGGCAAATCCTCAGGAATAGCTGGAGCCTTTCTGAGCCCCATGAGCCAAACGTGCCAACACCTTCCCCTGCTCACACCCAAGACACAAAATGAGGCCTTTAGGGAGAGAAATACAAACTCTTTGCTTATATCCCTTGGATTAGAAAAGCACTAGGAGCACTGGACAAGGAAATACAGCACCATGAGGCATGAGCTGATGGAGGGGTAGGTACTGCACTGTAACAGCTCTGCAACAGCAGAGCAGTGAGGCCAGTTACCCTTCACTCATCAAACCATCCCACATCCACATCCTCATACCCAGTTCACACTCAAACATGCCCTGAAACCTCCAGGGTCTCAGTATCCTTAGAGACTCAAAGTTAAAAGTGAGAAACATTTTATTGAGAAAAAAAGAAGAGATGCTGTGCTGATAAAATGAGTCTCCTACGAAACCTGGGGGAAAAGGAGACAGGATCTTCTTATTACCTTCTCTGTTTCTTTGGGAATCCCTGTGAAACCAGTTGGCACAGCCTGACACTGGGCCCACAGAGCTCCCAGGGACTCAAGCACTGAGTAGATCCCACTTGAGCAGGATTTGTGGATGGAAAGGGCAGGACAAGTGCCAGCTGAGCTGCCAGTGGACATGCTCTGCCCACCTCAGTGGCTTCGTGCTGGTGATGCCTTGGAACAGCCAGGCTTGGGCTATTTTGTTGGCAGAGTGTCTGTCCAGCCCATCCAGAAAACACAGGTATGAGCTTATGCCCCTTAAAAACACACAGGGTGTCCCCAATCCATGCCCAGTGCTCACTGGGCTGTGACCAGTGTGGAGCTGGTAAGTCTGCACTCAAGGGGACCTGCATCCAAGGAGCAGCATGGTGGGTGAGAAGCAGTGAGGCTCAGAGCTGAGCACAGCCTGAGAATTCCACCCAGCACCCTCACAGGCTGTGACAGAGGAGCTGGGAGCAAAGGACATCTTGTCAACTTGTAAACTTCTCCCCAAAATATGGTGGAAAATTCTCCCAGCAGCCACTGTTCACTCACTGCCCGTGTCCAGGCAGCACTGAGCCCACAGTGTGTCACCTCAGGTGGGTTTGGTTTGGAAGCAGAGCTTGGGGAGGATCTGTGGCCTGGATGGCAGCAGAGCTTACGTTGTCACGGATGTTGATGTCCGAGCCCTTGGCCAGCAGCAGCTTCACCAGCTCGATGTGCTTGTACTCCGTGGCCCAGATCATGGGCGTCCAGCCCCCGTCGTCCTGGGGAGGGAGGAGAGGCTGAGACACACCCAGCAGCACCACAGGCTCCTGTTGCCTTCCCAAAGACCCTGCTGCCTTCCCAAGCCCCCTGGCAGCCCAAGAGCCCTCCCCTCCACACGTGTCTCTCATCTCTCTCCTTTCATCTCCACTGCTGCAGGTCCCTCAGGGTCCTGCAGAGCTCAGTGACTGGAACCAACACAGCTCAGCCAGCTGGAGTTTATTCCAGCTCAGCACACTGGCAGTGGATCTCCAGGTAGTTCAGATGCAGCTGACTGTCCAAAGGGCACGACAAACACCCAGCTCATGTCAAACCTCTTATGACAACTACTTGAGAAGTCTGAGGGACCTGCCTTTCCCCCAGAATGGGGAACCCCAAGGCAGAGCTGCCTCACACCAGGGAAATGCATAAACTCCACAATGCCAGGCTCAACCCATCCCACAGCATCCCATGATCCCACCACCCTCACCAGGAAGCAACACCCTTGAGCAACAGGCTCTGCCAGCAAACCCAGGGGCAAGGAGAAACTGCAAATCAAGTGCCACAGAAGGGAAGTTTCCCTGAGATCAGAGGAGGGGATCACCCTCCCTGGCAGACAGCAGGCCCATGGAATTGTCACCCTGTAAGGTTTCTCAGGACTGTATTTGAGTGACCCTTGCCCAGTGCTGAGCTGGGAGAAGCAGCCCCTGCCCCACAGCAAGGCCTCACCTGGCAGTTGACATCCATCTGCCCGTTGGAGAGCAGGTACTGCACGACGTCGTAGTGCCCCTTCTTGGCTGCCAAGTGCAGACACGTGGAGCCCTCTGCATCCTGGACACACAAACAAGCACTCAGGAACAGCCCTTCCCAATGTTCCCCATGTCCTGCAGGACACCAGTGATGCTCAGGACCACCTGAGAAGTTCACAAATGGAGCAGAGGACTCTGCCCAGCCCTCTGGGAGGGAAGGGAGAGAGCAGAAACCAACACCAGCACTGGGCAGAGCTCAGGAGCTTCACACAAAGATCAGAGGTGCAGAGTAAGAGGCTGAGAGAGCACAGAGACACCTTTGCAAAGCTTAGGGAAGGCACCAGCCCCAAACCCTGGCAGTGATGCTCCCCTTCCCCAGCAGAATTTTTCCCACTCCTTTCCCTGTGCTGGAGAGCTAAAGGGGGGCAGAAATCCCTTACAGAGGCAAAGTTTGCACTTTACATCCAAAAAGTAGACTTGTCTGAACTTGAAATGCTCCATTTATTGCTGTTTTTATTTGCCCAAGGTCTTATCCCTGGCAGCAGGGCACAGGGGTGTCCTGCACCAGGGCTGGGAGGCTCTGCAGAGACCAGGTCCCCACAGCCATCTGCCCAGACAGGAGACAAAAACCAACCCTGACTGTTGAAAGGAAAAATGCCTTTGGGAGCTGGGAATGCAGGGTCTGGCAGAGATGGACAGGCTGTGAGTCATGACAGAGACTCTCCCACACTTACACCAAAGATCTCACTGGTTGGAGCCTGATTTTTATCAGGCTTATATCCCAAGAGCTTAGCACAGAGCAAAGCCCAGAGAGCAGGAACTAAGGAGGAAATGAAAGACTGAAAACCAAATGACTCCTTCCAGTTAATCCCCTGGAAGCAACACTGGAGGTGACAGTTCAGGGATGGAGCTGAATGGACTTTATGGTGCTCTCTGAGCAAGGATGGGACATCTCAGGTCAGGGATTGCACTACATGAGCTTCTTGGGATACAGAAGGAGCTTCTACACCCCTGTAAGTGCCTGTCCCACCTGGATAATGCCACAGCTCTCCCTTGGATTGGCAAGAGCCAAGTGCAGCTCCTCAGCCCTGTGGCGAGCAGGCAGAGCTTAACAGTGGCTTTTCCCCCCTGTTAACTGGATGACCAGTGAACTGGCTCACCCTGGGGTCTGAGAAACCCCCACCCAGCCCAGCCTTGCCCTCAGCAGCTCCTCCTTCCCCTGCAGTGCCAGGGCTGTGTGGGCTCTGCAAACACTTGCACCAGGAAAGGGCTGGATTTCACATGGAAGTGGCTGGAGCTGGTTCCAAACTGCAATGTTGCTGCTCTCAAACAGATGACTGATTTGGTGCAAGAAACTAATTAACATAATAAACTAGTCTAGACTTCATGAGACATGATCTCAGGCTTCTAATTTGCTTCTGCAAGCTCAGAATTCTTTTCCTTCCCTTTACCTTTAGAAGCACAAACTCCTCTCTTGTTCATGGGAATAAATCAGGTGAGAGGTGTCAGGACTGCTCTGGGACCCCTGGGACAGTGGCCAGCATGAACCCACATGTGCCTGTCCTGCCCTGTGCCCCTCCCCAGCCTCTCAAGGATCCCTTTGGGGTGGGCAGCACTTGATACCTTGGACTATCCTGCCAGTTCCTTCCCCAAACCAGCCAACAGCAGCAGGTTGTGACAATAAGTGCACATGGGGAAGGTTCCTGTGCTCCAAACAGATTCTGATTTATGGGACTAATAAACAATCTGTGTATTTTCCAAGATTGCAAAGCAACCAGAGCATGCTAAAGGCAAACAGACAGCTGCATTTTATTGTGTTGGTTCAAATTAAAGGGTAGAGTTTGGAGATGGGGTTCAATTTTGCCACTGCAGCGTGACTGCAAGAAACCACACATCAGTCCTTTGGAAAGGAAAGCTTCCTGTCTCTTTGGCTGGCTTGGCAAGCACCTAATTACCAGTCCATTTTAAAACATTACCCCAAAATTCTCATTATTAGAGTCTATAGAGAAGGAAACTCTGAAATCAAACTCTGAATTCACTGCAATGGATTTGTGACACTAAGACTTGGTGGGCTCATATGAAATCAAATCCCCCCTGGCATTTGGGGCCACAAACCAATGGGACAAGTGGCAGCACTTGGCCCAAACAGCTCATGGCAGCAGTAAAATGAGACTGTGACATCCCCTTTGCTCCAAGACAAACCAGCCCAGTTCCCCTTGTGCACTTCCAGCTAAAACTTCAAACCTACCAAGAAAGAAACATTGGACAGAGGCTTCTTCAGGAGAAAAAAATAAGGAATAAACTACCTTAGGATCTACTAGTGCTCCAGCCTTGATAAGGTATTTCACAGTTTCCAGGTGGTTGTTTTCTGCTGCTTCCATCAGTGGGGTCCTCTGGTCCTCGGAGCAGGTGTCGATGTTGGCACCAGCCTGGGGGAGGCCAAGGCAGAGGCAAGGACAGTTAAGACACTGCTGAGTAAAGAGGAAGGATGTGAGAATAGAGAGGCAGTAGCAAGAGTTTTCCTGATATTCAGCCATATTAAGCAGGGGAGGAAAAAAGAAGGAGAAATAAAACCAGGAGAGAAGGCAGTGCAGCTTCATATGCTTTGGAAAGCAGCACACACTGCCTGGCCTCCCTCCTGCTTCCACAGCCAGTAACTGAGAGGAAACCAACAGCTGCTATTAAAGATCTCCTGTTATTAATGGATTTTATATTCCTACTTTCTAGATATTGCTTGTGTAACAATTGGAAAAGATCAGCCTCCTCCTTTTTTCAGCAGCTTTGTTTTCCCTGGTCCATCACTTAAAACAAGTGATTGTCCAGCTCTTCCCAATGCCACGAGCAGGAGGAACAACCTGCTAATTGCAACAGAAGCAGGAGCTTTAAAAAACATCCATTCTGGGGATTGGTGAACTGTTCCTGTAGAAGGAACAGCACCATTTCCACGGGGGTCTCTGAGCATATGCTCAGCTCCACATGGAGTGCCTTCAACTAGAACCTCACTCCTCCTCAGACATGGCTGTGTCCTGTCTCCTGCCTGCTCCAACCCTTGGGCTGAGCTCAGGAACCACCCAACACACAAACCCAGGAGACCTCAGGCACACACAAACTCCTGGCAGGCTGTGCAGTGTGTATGTGTGAGGCAACTGCTGACTCAGCTTCACCTGGCACAGGGAGCTCCTTCCAGGTGCCTCCCACTGAATTCCTTTGCTTTGACTCCTTTTACACACCTACAGCTCTTTAAACCAGCCCAGAGAAGAGGCATTTCAAGCTTAACAAGCTGGGGCCATTCCCAGCCAAATCCTGCACTGCTGCAGGGAAGAGACAAGAAGGTGAAGCACTTTGGAAACAAAACAGCCCTACTGATAATTAAATTGTTTGGAACATCTCACAAATTTTACTCCTTTTGCTCCTTCTGTTGTCTTCATGTGCAGTAACTTGAGTGAGAGCAGCCAGGTAGGCCCAGAACTGCCTTCAAAGAGCACCCAAAGGCTCTGACTGCAGGTGCTGAAATGCCCCATCTCAGAGCTCACTGCCAGACATGGCACTGCTGCTTTCTGAGAAGCCCTTTAAGGTTTCTAATCCCACATCCCTCCAGTCACTCCAGACCACGTATGCCAGCACAAAAAAGAAATACTATCACTTTTTTAATCCTTCTTTTTCTTCTTCACATCATTTTGGAGCAGGTCCAGTGACAGCATCCCTATGGCTTTGACCACCTTCCCTCAACTAGAATCCAAACCTCAGGCAAGAAACCAAACCTGCATCTTTCCTTCCCTCCTTTCCACACATGGGGCATTCACACTGTTAGAGGAAAATCCTGCTGGAGCTGCTCAGGTTTGGATGGATGGGAAAACAGGAGCTCCAAGGCTCCAGAGTCACAAAGAGCAACCTGGCAGCAGCTTGGAGATCTGCAGCCTGACAGCAGCCACCCCAGGCTGGCACATCTGGCAGTGCAGCCACCCCGGGCTGGCACATCTGGCAGCGCAGCCACCCCGGGCTGGCACATCTGGCAGTCCAGCCACCCCGGGCTGGCACATCTGGCAGTGCAGCCACCCTGGGCTGGCACATCTGGCAGTGCAGCCAGTCTGGGCTGGCACATCTGGCAGTGCAGTCAACCTGAACTGGCACATCTGGCAGTGCAGTCAACCTGAACTGGCACATCTGGCAGTGCAGTCAGCCTGGGCTGGCACATCTGGCAGTGCAGTCAACCTGGGCTGGCACATCTGGCAGTGCAGTCAACCTGGGCTGGCACATCTGGCAGTGCAGTCAGCCTGGGCTGGCACATCTGGCAGTGCAGCCACCCTGGGCTGGCACATCTGGCAGTGCAGTCAACCTGAACTGGCACATTTGGCAGTGCAGTCAGCCTGGGCTGGCACATCTGGCAGCACAGCCACCCCGGGCTGGCACATCTGGCAGTGCAGCCAGTCTGGGCTGGCACATCTGGCAGTGCAGCCACCCCGGGCTGGCACATCTGGCAGAGCAGTCAGCCTGGGCTGGCACATCTGGCAGTGCAGTCAGCCAACCTGGGCTGGCACATTTGGCAGTGCAGCCAGTCTGGGCTGGCACATCTGGCAGTGCAGTCAGCCTGGGCTGGCACATCTGGCAGTGCAGCCAGAGTGGGCTGGCACATCTGGCAGTGCAGTCATCCTGGGCTGGCACATCTGCCAGTGCAGTCAGCCTGAACTGGCACATTTGGCAGCGAAGCCATCCTGAACTGGCACATCTGGAAGTGCAGCCAGTCTGGGCTGGCACATCTGGCAGTGCAGCCAGAGTGGGCTGGCACATCTGGCAGTGCAGCCAGAGTGGGCTGGCACATCTGGAAGTGCAGCCAGCCTGGGGTGGCACATCTGGCAGTGCAGCCAGTCTGGGCTGGCACATCTGGCAGTGCAGCCAGAGTGGGCTGGCACATCTGGCAATGCAGCCAACCTGGGCTGGCACATCTGGCAGCGCAGCCAGCCTGAACTGGCACATCTGGCAATGTAGCCACCCTGGGCTGGCACATCTGGCAGTGCACTGCTCTGGCACAGATTCCCACCTGTTCCCCAGTGCCCTGCACCAAAGTTTCAATGCTCCTTGCCTGGAGGGACAGCTCCAGTGGTGCTGTCCAAGACCTCTCGTTCCTCTCCACCACTTTTCCCTTAGCAAACCCTGGGAGAGAGAGGAGGGTTTGTACAGGAGGGATGTTTCAGTGCTGATTTCCAAGTGGGTTTCAGGCACGTGGGGCAGGAGCCCAAAAACCACAGCAAATTGTTTGTAGAGAAGAATGTAAGTGGAGCCAGACCTGAATCAGCATGTGGCAGATGTCCACGTGGCCAGACTCGGCCGCAGCATGAAGAGGGGTCCTCTTACTCTGATGCTCCATTTTAAAATTAGGGTCAATTCCATCCACTGAAAAACAGAGCAGAGACACTTTCAACCACAATTCAGAGATTAAGGTGTAACAGGAGAATCACATCTCAACCAGAGGCTTTTAGAGGCTGAGTTTCCACCTCATCCTCAGCACTTCTCAAGTCTCACTATGCATTTAAGTCAGAGAGCTCTCAGGTCAATGCCATGGACATCTGATATGCAACAAGTATGTGAGGGGCAGAGGAGGGGCAGGCACTGATCCCTTCTCTGTGGGGACCTGGGACAGCACCCAGGGAATGGCTGGAGCTGTGTCAGGGCAAGGACAGCACCCAGGGAATGGCTGGAGCTGTGTCAGGGCAGGGACAGCACCCAGGGAATGGCTGGAGCTGTGCCAGGGCAGGGACAGCACCCAGGGAATGGCTGGAGCTGTGTCAGGGCAGGGACAGCACCCAGGGAATGGCTGGAGCTGTGCCAGGGCAGGGACAGCACCCAGGGAATGGCTGGAGCTGTACCAGGGCAGGGACAGCACCCAGGGAATGGCTGGAGCTGTGTCAGGGCAGGGACAGCACCCAGGGAATGGCTGGAGCTGTGTCAGGGCAGGGTCAGGTTGGATCTCAGGGAAAGGCTCTTACCCCAGAAGGTGGTGGGCACTGACCAGGCTCCCCAGGGCAGTGGGCACAGCCCCAAGGCTGCCAGAGCTCCAGGAGGGTTTGGATGATGCTCTGGGGCACAGGGAGTGACTCTTGGGGATGGGCCTGTGCAGGGCTGAGGGTTGGACTCCATGATCCTTGTGAGTCCATTCCAACTCAGCACATTCTGTGAACCCTCGTGCCAAGAGCTTCAGAAACATCATGGAATTCAAGACCTTTAAGGCATTACAATGTCTACATAGGCCAGGCCCCTCAGACTCCCAATTCATCTCAAAAACAAAAAGGAAAAAACCCACTGCTTTGTTTAAAGCAACACAGAAGTTGGAAATAAAGAGTTGGTGCTACCTGGCCTTTTTGTCTCACCACTATTAACCTCAATTAATAACAGTGATTGTTGTTTCATTCCTGCAAACATGGAAGGAACTTCTCCAACTAATACAAGCTTGGGATCTGGCCAGAGATTCTCACAGCTGTGCAAAGACTGAGAGATGATGCTGACAGGCAGACAAAGATGTCTGGGCATGATAACATGTTGGGTATGATGAGGCCATAGTTAAATATCAATGAGTAACATTTTTGTGCTATTGAAGACGGGAACAATGGAGCAAGAGAAAAAAAAAAAAGAAACTGATAAATGACAAGAACAGGAAGTGTCCAAAAATGTACAGCAAAGTACTGGAGTGGAAAGGAAATGATCCTGAGGAAACATTGTGTCCTTCAAAGGGGGAGATTCCTTGGGGATATTTGTTGGTAAAAAGCTCAGCACCTCCAAATCATTTTGTGACACCAACTGTGTACCCACCCAAAAAAACCAGGTACTGAAGGCTCTGCTTTTTTGCTCCCTTGCTGATGGGTCTCAGCTTAAGCTGATTCCCACCTTTTTACCTCTCCACTGGATGCAAATCCCCACCCACCCCACGGCACAGAGAGGAAAAGTTCTGCTGGAATGGAAATACCACATTTAGGTCATTTTGGGGACACAACCAGCTTCTCTGGAGAAAACTGTGCTCAAATGCAGGAACAAGCTGGGAACAGTCCACATTTCACAGAGAGATGAAGCCCTTTCCAATGACACATCACTTGAGGAAGTGATTTCTCCTCTGACTCCACTCCCAAGGGGCAGTGGGGAACGTGACGTGTGGCCATGCTGGGAACTGGAGGCTGGCAGTGCCTGGCAGGAGCTGGGAGTGCTGCCAGCCAGGCCCTGTCCTGGGCAGGAGGCACCTACCCAACATCAGCAGGACTTTTTGCAGCTCCCCTTGCCTCGCAGAGAAGTACAACTGCTTCGGGTGGAACCGCAGCTTCTTGGGTCTGCAGGAGTGGGGAAAGAGGAGGAATGAACACTCAGGGACCACACCAGGCATGTCACCCCCTCACTGCCACCCCATGGGCATGACAAAGTCTGCCCTGTAGTGTCCTGGGCTGATCCCACAGCATGGGCAGCAGGGGAGGGGGAGATTTTGCCCCTCTACCCTGCTCAGGTGAGACCCCACCTGCAGAGCTGCCTCCAGCTCTGGGGAACAGCAACACATGACATGGACCTGTTGGAGCTGGTCCAGAGGAGGCCTTGGAGATGCTCCAAGAGCTGGAGCTCCTCTGCTCTGGAGCTAGGCTGGAGAGCTGGGGGTGCTCACCAGGAGAACAGAAGGCTCCAGGGACACCTGAGAGCCACTTCCAGTGCCTAAAGGGGCTCCAGGAGAGCTGGAGAGGGATGAGGGTCTGGAGTGACAGGACAAGGGGGAATGGCTTCCCACTGCCAGATTTAGGTGAAATGTAAGGAAAAAACTCTTCCCTGTGAGGCCAGTGAGGCTCTGGCACAGGGTGCCCAGAGAAGCTGTGGCTGCCCCATCCCTGGAAGTGTCCAAGGCCAGGTTGGACAGGGCTTGGAACAACCTGGGCTGGTGGAAGGTGTCCCTGCCCATGGCAGGGTTGGGATTGGATGGTCTTTACACTCCTTCCAACTCAAACCATTTTGTGATACTATGAAACAGCTCCAGAGTACCAGGAAAGCAGAACAAGTCTCAGAAGAAGGTCTTAAAACCTCCAGCTCCAACCCCAGCCAGCTTTGTTCCAGGGAGGGCCAGATCTATTCAGTGCTACTCAACAACAAATTCTGGGGCTCACAACTGTGAATAGAAACTCCCTGCAGTTCCAGCTGCCAGGGAAAAACTAAATCCTCCAGAGAAATCAATAAGTAAGACATTTAGAGCTGTAACAGTTCTCCCAGATCTGCTGGGGGTGACAAATGAGTGAAGGGAACAGCTCTAAGGAGCTCTAAGTGGGACCAAAATGCAGAGAAGCTAAATCCCATTTTCTTTAGGTTAAGCAACTTCCCTGGGAACTGGAGAGACCCAGGGGGGTTTTTTCTTACTTTTCAGAGTCCAGGGCAATCAGGGCACTTTCCAGAGTTTCTTTAACTGGTCCCTGGGTCAGGCTAGCAGTAGGCTTTGGAAAAACTGAAGAGCCAGCCATGTCAAACCCCTCAGCAGCTGAACTTTCTGGCTTGTCTTCCTCTGACAACCGTGTCCCAGTGCCACTGAAGAGGTAAATTGAGAGAGAGCCAAAGCACAACCATTAAAAATACAACAGAGTGTACCTTATGCCAAAGAAGGAAAGCAAATGCATTTTAAATACAGATTAAGTGTCACTGAAATTGAAACACAAACCAATATATTTTATAGCCCTTTCAGTAAGAACTTGCCCCAGAAAGGAACTGCACTGCCCAATGACTACATTCTAATGGACTCTGTGCTACAGGAAAACCAGGAACAGGGGGCACATCATAAAAGCCACCTGAACAAGACCAGATGGGCTTGGAAGTCAGAGTTCAACAAAGGGTTGGCTTGATTTGTGTTTTCCTCTTTGTTTTGCTCCCCTCTTTACACTTGTGCTCACTGGTGTGAGTGAGGAGCCACAGCCAGGTACTGCAGGAATGTCCTGCCACTTAACAGGCCTGGCAGCATCAACTAATGCCACGATTACTCCATTCCTAACAATAAGAGGAAGGAATGGTGTAACTCCTGAACCCCCATCTCCAGAGCCTCTGCCCCAGCTCACCCTGTGGCTGCTGAGCTCCTCCCCAACACAGCAAGCCACACAAAACCCACCTGAGGTTCCTTCAGCTGAGCTTGGCTCGTCAGAGCAGGACCAGGAAGCCCTTTGCTCATGGGGTGGAGCACAAACATTCAGAGTCAATGAATCTGGCATGAGGTTTGAGATCCCCCCCAGTGCTCCCAGGCTCACCTCCCCGTCGTGGTGTCGGCCCTTCCCTCCACAGCCGCTGGTTTCTGCTGCTCGTAGCTCAGGGACACCGTGGAGGTCGTGTCAGCCTTCGCTATCGTCACCTCCTTGGCCTTGGCGGCCTCTTCCCCACAGTGCGGGCAGTAGCTCGTGTCGTTGACCTGGGAGGCACAGCCCTTGTGGAAGCGGTGGGAGATGCTGCTCTCCGGCTGACACTCCATGAAAGTGCCCTGAAAAAGCCACGGAGGGGGAAGTCACACCTGGGCCACCACAGGTCTCGCCCCGTCCTCCGCATGCTCCGTGCGCAGCGCTCAAACTCGCCATCCACCACCACTCCTGTCCCTGCGCGTCCTGTACAGTAAGCAAGCACTGCCACTTCTTGAGAAGAGAACAAAACCAAGGTGAACAGGGGAAAAACTCACTTGGTTAGGGGCTGCAAAGCAAGATTTCGAATTGTGGTTTGGAAAGAGAACCAAGGAGGCCCAATTTCCAGCTCTCTCCTCAAACGCTTGAAGTTCTCGCTTCTGGTTCTAGAAGTGCCAGTGCACTGTAAGGACGCCCCCAAGACTGGAAAAGGAAACTCCAACCTCTGTGCTGAGCCAGCACTGGAACTACCTAAGAAAGCTGCACACAAACCATTCAAAGACCTACATGAATCTGATTCAATCAGTTGCTGACTCCGGTGCAACCCAAATTATGCAACTTCTCTGCCTGGACCAGCCCTATCTGTTGTTTAATCCCAACAGGGTGACCAACAGCTCATGCAACAAAGTGGGCAACTTCTCTTAACATTATTTTCCCTTTCCAACAAAGTCCTTCCAGCTGACCTGCAGGGTCCCCAGAATTCCCTGCCCTGTGGTATCAGTGCCACCTGAAGCCCTCTGGGCTAGTGATGGGTGGCACAGACAAACACTCCCAGGACATGGCACTGGGAGATGTACAAGTGTGCAAGGAAAGGCCACTCTCCTCCTGAATTCACAGTCCTCCCAAGCAATCTAATTAACCCTATTTCAGCTTTGCAAAATGCCTTCAAGGGTTTTAAGGATTTCATCTCCTGAATGATCTTTGACTCAGAGGGAAAAATCCAGGATGGCTCCATTTACTCCAACAACACTTGACACCACTGCAGAATCTTCCCTTGAGTCATCCTGCAAAACACCAGCATCAGACAACTAAGCCTCATCCTCACCCTGTGAGGCCTCAGTTGGTGCTTTTCAGCTCTGCCAACAGGGAAACAAGGACTCTGACCACTAAAGGACTGGACCAAGACCATCGAAAGCCTCGGTGGCAGAGGTGGAAGAAGCAGCAGGAGATCACAGAATCCTAGACTGGTCTGGGTTGGAAGGGACCTCAAAGATCATGCCATTCCAAACCCTGCCATAGGCAGGGACACCTTCCACCAGCCCAGGTTGCTCCAAGCCCTGTCCAACCTGGCCTTGGACACTTCCAGAGGTGGGCACCCACAGCTTCTCTGGGCAACCTGTGCCAGGACCTCATACACAGGGAAGATTTTCCCCTAATATTTAATCTATCTTCCTAATATCTAATCTAATGGAGGTCTCAAACACTGCCTTGGTCCAGTGCCGTCACTCAGGTTCCCCACCTAAACCACCATGAGCAGGCAGGGGGACACAGAGGGCGCACAGACTCCTCAACAAACCAAGCTAATACATTTTTTGATGTGACTGATCTGTACAGAGAACAAAAACAAAACAAAACCTTGCTCCAAAGAAATTCCTAAGGCAAGACTTCCACCACGCGAAAACCCTTCAGTAACACCCCTTGGGGTCTCCAGGTGATGATTTCTGCTACCCTCACACACATTCCTACTGAGAACACCTCCTGATGTGCCGTGGAACGAGGTGGAGCTGATGGCAGGAAGTCAGTAAACCCTTTTAGGGACCATGTCCACCTTGAGCTTTCAGCTACTGCGGCAGGCACCCCCTTCCCTAGATTGAGAGCACGGACTTACTGCAGTGCAAAAGTATCCACAGCCAGGGCAACACTGGTGTTTCACCATCCTCCCTCTATGGTCCTCACACAGCACCAAAAGCTGGACTTTGTTAGACGGGCGCATCAGTTCATACTTAACCACACTGTTTGTGCATCGGCCCAGCTGGAACGGGAGAAATTAAAGGAAATGAAATTACTGGAGACCAAGACACTCTCTGTGCTCGTGCACGCTCGCCTTGAGGAGCCCTGGCTTTTTCACAGCAGGTCAGATGTGTGCCAGGCAGCATTAGCAGTGCAGCAGAAGCTGGGAGAGCTGCTCTCACAGGAGGGGATGCAGCATTTACTAACTAACATGCATGTGCACCCCCAGTCGCTTGTTCCTTGCAAGGAAAAAAAAAAATCATAACTGGAAAATAGGCAACAGCCAAGCAGCAGCAGCAGCAGCAGAAGGGGCAGTCCCAGGGGCCTGACTCACACAACACACACTCTCCTGCTGCCAGGAAGAGCGTGTGTGAGTGACCAGCAGAACGAGACCATACGCACTAAATCTCATTACTGGTCAAAAGTAGAAGCCACGGGAAGATAAAGGGAAAAATAATTGCTCCTCATTGCCAGCAAAGTTTATCGTCTGTACTGGTTCCAGCACTGGCCCCTGCCCAGACCACAGGGATGAAGAGCCAGGCTTTCATGAGAGCTCAGCTAGAGTCACATTTGGAGCATGTGTTCCAAAGGATTTCACCAATGTAGAGCTCTGGGCTTAAAAATCAGAGAATCACAGAATGGTTTGGGTTGGAAGGGACCTCAAAGATCATCTCATTCCACTCCCTGCCATGGGCAGGGACACCTTCCACTGGCCCAGGTTGCTCCAAGCTCTGTCCAACTTGGCCTTGGACACTTCCAGCACAGCTTCTGTGGGCAACCTGTGTCAGGGCATCCCCACCCTCACAGGGGAAGAATCTCTCCCCAATACCCCATCTAACCCAGCCCTCCTTCAGCTGAAAGCCATTGCCCCTTGTCCTATCAATCCATGCCTTCATGTGCCTCACGTTGTTCTGTGAATGTTCTGCTAATGCTTCCCTGTTCCCAGCCAGTGTTCCTTGCTCTGCTGCACCAGAGGGATCAGCACTTCCTTCTGCTGCCCCACTCCTACAGACACCACCCTGGCACATCCCAGTTGCCACCTGCCAGCACGATGTGATGCTGTTTGGGTTCTGTTCAAGTTCCTCTTAATGAAGATCTTGCTTTCCCCAAATGCCTGGTAAAGGACATTTATCACCTAGGAATATAAGGGAGAAAGGCTCCCTCCCAAAGGGAAGGTGCACAGTTCACTGGGTGCTGTCATCATGAGCAGGGTCAGTCAGGGACTTGGTGACTGCTCATCACCCACAGACTGTCCCTCTGCTCTAGCTCAGGTTTGATTTGCTGCTTTTGCTGAACAAAACTCTAATTTTTTAAAATTCCACTTCTCCTGGGGAAGCAACATCCCTGTGGGCAAAGAGAATGGATTTTAATCTATGCTCATCACTCACCCCAGCATCTCTGGTTCAGCTTTCCCAAACTCAGCTGCCAACTCTCCAGTGGTTGTGACACCTTGGCTGGACTGATCCCTGTAGTCACCCCAACCCTGGGGGCTGCAGGGGTGGCACAAGGGGACCACAGATCTTTTACTGAGGAGGAACTTTACTGAGCTGAGGAAACCTGATTAAGGTGAATATCTGCACTATCAGTGTGAAGAAGACTATTATGTCACACTATATTATTTGTTAGAAAGCCTAAAAAAGTTTGACATGATTAATTGCTGTTTTCCAACCATTAGAGAGTGCAGCAGGGTGCTCATAACTATTTATAACACTCTCCAAGGACATGACAGTCTGGAGCAGCCACTAATCACACATAGAATATTCTTATAACATCTATGACTCATTTATCCCATTATGAAAAAGAATCTAACATAAAGCATGGCCTTTGCTATTCCTCCCTCTGATTTATCCAGGGACAGACCTGTCAACCCAACACAGACATGAGCAGGAACTCTTTCATATCCCTCGTGTTCCTTTAGAAACCCAGGGGTCCCCCCTCTCTCTGATAAGTCTCTCAGGGTGTTCTCTCTTTAATGACTCAATTTTGCCACTCTCTGGAAATTCCACTCTCTGTAGGTACCAGCACGTACTAAGACAAGCAGAGCTGGGCTGCAAATCTGATTATCCATTTCTCCCTCCATCCACCCTTCTCCTGGGATCCTGGAGGAGAACTAGGGATATTCTCACTCCTTGGCCTACTCCCAGTGACTATCAGAGTGCTGCAGTGAGACTGCAGCTCAGCTGAAGCCAAAAAGAACCCCCAGTGTCTCCCAGCAAAAGGAGCATCCACTGAGTGCATTCCTGTCCTGCAGTTTCACTTCCCAGACTGTGGAATGGAGTCACTTTTGCCACTTTCTTCCACACTTCTGGAACCAGCAGAGCCCAACCAGCTCAGCTGTGACGACGAAGAGGCATTGAGAGCAACTGTCAGTCAGTCAGACCTGGGGCTGTGCAGAGCTGCCAGAACACCCAATCAAAGAATGATCTGGGGTGGAAGGGACCTTAAAGCCCATCCAGTCCCACCCCCTGCCATGGGCAGGGACACCTTCCACCAGGCCAGGTTGCTCCAAGTCCCATCCAGCCTGGCCTTGGGCACTCCCAGGGATGGGGCAGCCACAGCTACTGTGGGCAACCTGTGCCAGGGCCTCCCCATCCTCATAGGGAAGGATTCCTTCCCAATATCCCATCTATCCCTGCCCTCTGACAGTGGGAAGCCATTCCCTGTGTCCTGTCACTCCAGGCCCTCATCCCAAATCCCTCTCCATCTCTTTTGTGGGCTCCCTTCAGGTACGGGAAGGCCACAATCAGGACATGGGAAGCTTTGGAAGAGAAGCCTCTTAGGGGAGGAGGAGAGGGGAAGGCTGGGGCAGCAGAGCACATGCCAAGTTCCTGAAAGTGAAGATCTGCCCATGGAAAGGTTTGCATCAGCTCCTTTGCTCAAGGGAAACCAGCTCCCTTGATTGGATTTTCCCACATGGGTGCACGTTAATGTATTTTAGCCCACTTGGCCTCAAGTGTGTCTGTGACACCACCAAGATCCAGCCACACAGGCTGGGACAGGCAGGGAGATCCACCCAGAGCCTCTCCCACTGCAGACACACCACCTCTTCCCTTCCCCATGGCTTCATCCCAGTGTGGGACACACACAGAATGCTGGAACCCTCAGCTGAACAAGGGAGGTGTTTGCCCTGCCCTTCCCACACCAGTGGGTCCCAGCCTGGCAGGCACAGAGCCCCTGCATGTCCCAGCACGTGTTCCTGGCACAGCTTTTCATACTTTATGTCTTTGCCCTGAGCAGAAAAGGCTGTGAGAAGCTAAAGGACAGGCTCCTACCTCGTTGTCCACACTCTCCGTGGCCATGCACTGGTTGTTGGCTAACGTGGTGATCTCTCTGCTCTTGGGGGTTTCCATTCGACAGCTACACAGGGGAACCTCCTGGAGACCATCTACTTCCATTGCTTCAGGACCATTGGAAAGACCTGGAGTACAAAAGACCAGGAAATCAACTCAAATTCTCTCCCAGGAGAAAGGATGGAGTCCACCAAAACCACCCGTGCCCTGTGACATCTTCCCATTTCATGGCCTGAAATGCTCTCAAGGCATTACCCAAATTCTGCAAAAAAGACCCATTTTTTACACCAGCTGGAGTTTTCAAAAGCCTCCTGTACTTTCCCAAGTCCAGCCACGCTGGAGATGACTGTGCTGAAATCAAGAATAGTAAGTTAAGAACAGTTTAGTCTGAGAAAACCTCAAGCAGGCAAAGCAACAAGGAGGTACAGATTTTTATCAGCCTGTCTCTCCTCCCCACCTGCCCCCACCAAACTGTGCCCTGGCACCAGAAAATTTGTAGGAAACCACCCAGAGTTGGAAATTTGAATAGTCAGTGGAGTGATAAATAGAGAAGATCAGGAAAGCACAAACTTCTATTTACAGAGGCCTATTACACAGATGGGAAAACAAAATTCCTGGGACTATTTGGTCTCAGTCAACCAAGAATTATTTATTTTGGAAAGGGAACAAACCAGGGAAAAAAAAAGCAGTGAGATACTCCAATGTTCTTGCCTTTTCCTCATCTCTTTCTCTCAAATGTTGGACATTTACAAACCTATGAAAAGGTGGATAATGGCTTTGGGGGGGGTCACTGCCAGGTATGGGGACACGGGAATGTTCTTGTGGCTCCTCTGGATCCAAATCAGTCACTGGGTTAGCCATGATTGCAAAACACTGGCCCAGTGACAGGAGGTTGATTCTAGTCCTACAATGCTGTTCCAACCCTACACTGAAACCTCTCTTTGCAATGTTTGCAGTACAGAAGCAAATCCTTTGGGCTGGTTCCCTCTGGAGCATCCCAAGCTTTCCCTACACTCTCCCACAGGACTGACTCGCAGCAAGAAGGAATCGTGCTGCTGACTTCAGGCTTTTGAAAGGAGAGTTATTTTGCTGCAAAGTTTTGAAGATTTAACTCCACTCCTGGGGGAGATTCCTCTTTAACTGGCCTGGCAATGGCAATACTCTCCCCCACAGCCCCTGTCCATGGCTCTGATCCCATCAGCCAAGCACAAGCCCCTTTCATCTCCTCAGGAATTTCCTTTAACCATCACTTGCAACCCAAGCCCAGCAAAGGGATATTTCAAGACATACAAGCACAGGGAAAGTCCTCGCCGTTTTCATGTAAAATCCTGTCAAGATCTTAAAGGTTTAAGAGCTTTTTCTGGGAGCACAAATCACAAAGCTCATTCCTTGCCTTCCAAGCTGTCACTTCCCTAATCTGTTTGACATCCAGAGGCTGTGGTGAAAGGATCCCTCCTCTGTGCTGACCCTCCCTTGGTGGGGAACGCTCCCACCCGCTCTTTGATGTGCCTCTATCAAAGGAGCCAGACAAGCTTGGAGAGGGACAGATGGATGGATCCAGCCCAGGCAGGAGGGGCTGGAGCTGAGGCAGGTTCAGCACTGGAACAGCAGCTGGGGCTGAGCACCCAGGGCTCAGCACCAGCCTCTCCTCTTCTCAGGGCTGAACAAGGGACTGCTGGGGGGCAATGACAGCCATGTGGGGGGATGCTGAATCAGCACATTTCAGGGAATGGAGGGGAGTTGCCAAGAGGGACAGGAGGCTGGGCCAGTTCCTTCGTTTATTTCTGAGCCAGTGTGTCCCATTGGATCTCCGGCCCCACTGACATCCTCATTCCATCCCAGCCCCAACACAAATCCCATCCCTGTCCTCACTCTCATCCCCATTCCAGCCCCATCCCTATCCTCATCCCCATCCCAATGCAATCCCCATCCTAGCCCCATTGCTATCTCAGCCCCATCCCTATCATCGTCCCCATCCCAGCCTCATCCCTATCCTCATGATTATCCTCATTCCCACCCCATTCCCATCCCTATCACTCTCAGCCTCAGCCCAACCCTATTCCTATTCCAGACCCATCCCTAGCCTCATCCTCATCCCAGTCCCATGCCTATCATCACCCTCATACCCACCCCAGCCACATTTCTATCCCAGCCCCATCCCTATCCTCATCCCTATCCCAGGCCTAGCCCTATCCTCATCCCTAGACCCATCACCATCCTCATCCTCAACCAGCCCCATCCCTATACTCATTTTCCACTGCAGCCCCACCCCTATCCTCTTCCTCATCCCAGCCCCATCCCTATCATTATCCTCATCTCTATCCCAGCCCCAGCCCCACTCCTATCCCAACCCCATCCCTATCCTGATTCCTATCTCAGCTCCAGCCCTATCCCAATTCCTATCCCAGCCCCATCCCTATCCCAGCCCCATCCCTATCCCAGTCTCCATCCCTATCCCAGCCCCATCCCTATCCCAGTCCCATCCCTATCCCAGCCCCATCCCTATCCCAATCTCCATCCCTATCCCAATCTCCATCCCTATCCCAATCTCCATCCCATCCCACCCCATTCCCATCGCAAGCCGCCAGGGGGCAGCAGGGAGCCCGCCCGGCACCGCCCACGGAACAAAGGCCGGGCCTGGACCCAGAGCCGGACCCAGAGCCAAGGCCTGACCCGGACCCAGAGGCAGAGCCGGACCTGGACCCAGAGCCAGACCCAGAGCTGGACCCAGAGCCAGAGCCGGACCAAGAGCCAGAGCCGGACCCAGAGCTAGAGCCAGAGCCTGACCCGGACCCAGAGCCTGACCCAGAGCCTGAGACTGACCCAGAGCGGGACCCAGAGCCAGAGCTGGACCTGGACAAAGAGCCAGAGCCAGAGTCAGACCTGGCCCCACGCAAAGACAGCGCCAGATGCAGAGCCAGACCCAAAGACAGACTTGGCCCCAAAGACAGCCCCAGACTCAAAACCAGCCCCAGCCCCAACACTAGCCCCAGCCTCAAAGCCAGACCCAGCCTCAGACCCAAAGCCAGACCCAGTCCCAAAGCCAGACCCAGCCTCAGTCCCAAAGCCCGACCCAATCCCAGTCCCAAAGCCAGACCCAGCCTCAGTCCCAAAGCCCGACCCAATCCCAGTCCCAAAGCCAGACCCAGCCTCAGTCCCAAAGCCTGACCCAATCCCAGTCCCAAAGCCAGACCCAGCCTCAGTCCCAAAGCCCGACCCAATCCCAGTCCCAAAGCCAGACCCAGCCTCAGTCCCAAAGCCCGACCCAATCCCAGTCCCAAAGCCAGACCCAGCCTCAGTCCCAAAGCCCGACCCAATCCCAGTCCCAAAGCCAGACCCAGCCTCAGTCCCAAAGCCCGACCCAATCCCAGTCCCAAAGCCACACCTGGCCCCAAAGCCAAAGCCAACCCCAGAGCCCAAACCCCAGCCCAGCACTCACCTCCCGCCGGCGCAGCCAGGATGCCCTTCACCCGCAGGTCCAGGGAGTCCAGGGACACCTCCATGTACTCCATGCTGTTCTCCTGGCTGGGGCCCTCCCTGCTGCCCAGCGATGCTTTATAGGCTTCAGCACCTGGATGGGAACAGGAGGGTTCACACAAACCCCACCAGCACCACCCACACTGCAAAGACAGGGCTGGAGCAGGCTCTGGGCAGGGTTCTCACAGGGACCACAAGGGATGATGGACACACATCTGCACAGTGGGTTCCCTTCCCTCACTGGTCAGACAGAGCTTCCACCTCCTCTCAGGCAGGTGACAACCAGAAAAAAGAATAAATGAGACAAGTTCTGCCTCCACAAGGCACCCCTGCCTGCTGCTGCACAGCACGAGCTGCAATGGCACAAGGGAGGGATGGACAGGGCTCAGAGCATCCTCCTGCCCCCAACCTGCTGCACAGGGCTCAGGGACAACACTCCAGGCAGGCAGAGCCAACCAGCCCCTCGTGCACCTCGGAGAGAGGATGAGCCAGGTGACATTCTGCTTTATGGGAGGGGAAACACAAGAAAGCCAAGTTCTGGCTCTAAGTGAACAAAGCTACTGCTGGGAAGAGATTGTGTGGGGATCCCTTGGAGCCTGAGTGGGAATTGTCAATCACTTCACACTCCCCTGGTTTGGTTTTCTCCCTCAGTTTGTTTCTCTCAATTCAGCTTGGCCAAAAGAGTGTGGCTGCCCTGGAAGACCTGCTGCCACCTTTACTGAAGGAGCAGGAAACCAGCCTGGATCTGCAATGAAGAATTAGCTGTTTGCTGTGGAAGGGAGCAATGGTCCCTGCTTCATCTTGGGAGGAAATGGAGCAAGCCAGACAACTGAGACCCCAGGCAGGGACCAGAGGCTGAAACATGGTCAAGTAACTCAGAAGTAGCCACAAACCTGCTCATACAAAACTGGCCTGTTTGCACTGAATTAGCAAGCCTGGAAGAACAAACCATTTGGTGGCAATGGATGTGTGAAACTTTAGTAATGAGGCTGAAGGCACAGCTGAACTTCACACTATGCTCTTTATTTCATCCATGTTGTTGTCACCGTGGTTAAGGCCACTGAAACTTTCTTCTGAGTGCTGGGTAACTCAGGACAAGCAAGAGTGACCACCTGAACCACCCCCATGGGCCAGAGGCAGCTCATGACAAACACTGTGGTGCTTTCAAAAGGAGCAAAGCCAAACTGCATGTTTCACTCAGCTGCACATACATTTGAAAGGAGTGGAACAGAATTGGTGGTTCTTTCTTTTCCTTCTGCATCTAACCATGGTCCCCAAGCTCATGGGACAGGAGTCCCCATGGACATGAGTCACAGAATTACAAAATCCCAGGCTGGTTTGGGTTGGAAGGGACCTTAAAGATCAACCAGTTCCACCCCCTTTGCCATGTTGCACTAGCCCAGGTTGCTCCAAGCCCTGTCCAACCTGGCCTTGGACACTTCTAAGGATGGGGCAGCCACAGCTTCTCTGGGCACCTGTGCCAGGGCCTGCCCACCCTCTGAGGAAAAAAATTCTTCCTACTATCCCATCAAACCCTGATCTCTGTCAGTTTAAAACCATTCCCCCTTGTCCCGTCATTTTAAGCCCATATAAAAGGTTCATCTTCCTCCTTTTTGGATACTTTCAAATAAAGGCAGTTCATGAACCAAAGAATATTCCTCCACCATGCCAAGGACAAAGGCCCCTCATGTGTGTCCTGCTGTCAAAGTGACCCCAACAGCGACTGCCACTGCGAGCCAAGTTCACACCCTGGTTTGTCACACAGCCCGAGCTCAGGAGGGAAGAGGGAGCCCTGCAGACCCCCAGGCCTCAGTTCCTTCCCCTCCACCTGGAAGGCTGATCTGGGTGTAGCTGAGGAACAAAACACAATTAATTACCTAACACACTGGCTTGTTTCTTTTTATTCCTCCGTCGCCTCTTGCGGGTGGGTTTCAGCCACGGACTGTCCGTCTTCCCTTTCCTCTTCAGCAGCTTCTTCTTGACACTGGACTCGGAGCTCTGAATAACCAGAGGGGCCATGGGCATGTCAGGCATGTTGGCACCAGTGTGCCAGCAGTTCCTTGTGCCCCTGGGGAAGAGCCCTTTGTGCTCCTGGGGAAGAGCCCTTTGTGCTCCTGGGGAAGAGCCCTTTGTGCAGTGGGGAAGAGCCCTTTGTGCAGCTCAGACCTTTAAGGACCAGGGGTTTGAAACCAAAGGGGTGCTAAGATGCCTTTATAGCACCGAAAAGGAAACACAGGCACACGTGTGGGTGGATTTCCTGTCATTTCAGCAGTGCAGGCTGCACTTTCTCTTCCATGGAGGCCCTCACACCACACTCCTCGCAGGGGTAGCCAAGCAGTTCTGTGCAGCACTGCAAGGCTGCAGCACACACACACGTCTGGCTTCCCAAAAAATTGTAGAATCAGAGAATCACATCATATCCTGAGCTGGAAGGGATCCACAAGGATCAGCAAAGTCCAGCTCCTTGCCCTGCACAGGACAGCTCCAAGAATCCCACCATGGGCCTGAGAGCATTGCCCAAACACTCCTTCAGCTCTGGCAGTGGGGTTTTCAAACAAAATTGTTCACACTGCTCCTCTTTAGTGCTAGAAAACACCCAAAAAAGTCTGCCTTGCACCTGAAGAGCCTGACAGGTTTGGGATGGACCCTGGGGGAACTGAACTCTACAGCAGCACACCAGTCCCCTCCCTGAGCCAGGTACGAGGGCAGCACAGACTAATCATGCAGCAAATATTCAGCCACATGTATGAATCTAAACAGATTTTGAGGTTTGGTCTTAAAAAACTACAGTTGTCTGGGGTGGGGTTTCAAAGTCAACATCAGAATGGGGAATGAGGCACCACGACCCTCTCAGGCTGCCTTCAAGGCATCCATCATAAAATTCATGTTCATACTGAAACATCAGCTCCTGATGCTCATCCAGCTCCCACCAAAGGCAAGAAAAAACCTCCTGCTACCACTGACAGCAGCTGGATCAGGCCCTGCCTTCCCAGGCAGCTGCCCCATGCCCTGTTCTCACAGTGAGGGAAGAGGAGAAATGCTGCCCCAATCACCATGCCAGTTGTGCCTCACCACGAGGCTTTACCCCCATTGCATCACAGCTCGTGGGGCAGAGGTTGGTGTTGGAGCCAGTGCCAGCCTGGGGAGCTGAAGGACTCACCAGGGCACAAACCACCACCTGGGATGGAGAGGTATGTCAGGGAGTTTGGAGTGAGGACAAACTCAAGCCTTGGTTTGGGCTAATGCTACAGATTGGCCTCAGGTGCCCCAAGAAAGGGGCAGAGACACAACCCCTGCTGCTCAGTCCTCTCTGGCTCCTGGGGGGTCAAGAGCATGAGGAACGAGACCCTCAAGATCTTCAACAATTCACGTGGTGTATTTTGTAATTATGATTCTACCCTCAGCTCAAAACATCAAGAAAATGAAGCCAAGAATTTTCTCAAGGTGACTGAAGAGTTGGGGTGCCTTAAATGCTGGCTCCTCAACTTGAGAGCCTGTGGAAAGGGAGCACAGTTTTTAAATAAAGGGGAGGGTGAGGGACAATCAATGAACAACAATTTAAATAAAAAAACCCATCAGGTTCTCTTCACCAACCATCTAAAAATAAAAAGTAGAAATCCCCAGCAGAGGGTGAAAGGCTTGACCTCACCCTACACAACCAACCTCCCAGAAAGTGTCTGTTTGTCTGTCTGTCTGTGTGCTATTTGTAAGTCTTCCTGGTAAGAGCTGCTGATCTGGAACAGTGAGCTGGATGTGAGATCCCTGTGAATTTAGGCTGGGGCAGGGCCAGTGGATTTGGGAACAACTCCACCTGAGCTCCACAAAGCCCTGCAGAGCTTCAGCTTGGTAGGAAAGCACCGCTGGCTCCCACCACTTGCCAACGGTGCATCTGAAGAATTCAAGCGCCCTTAAATACTTCCACCAACACTGGAATGATTAAAAGCAGTCAACACCTTGCTGGAAACAACAAAAGCCCATTAGTTAGCATCAGAAAGCAATTAATTGTACCACAAATCAGGGTTAAGCACCTTGTGGAAAACAATACTCTGTGTGGGGGTGGTTTCAGAGAGTGAGGTTTGTCAAGGAGACCTGAAAGTGCAAGGCTTTGCTCTCTCTTTCTGGCAGCAGCGCAAAGGGGAAACTATTATCAACAGGCCACAGGATGAAAGGCACACTAAGCAGCCCAACTTACCAAGTCGGACTCGTCTCCATCCTCCTCCTCCTCCCCAGACTCTACAGACTCTTGTTCCTCCTCAGACTCGCCATCATCAATCTGCAACCACCATTTGCACAAGAACAGAACGAGGCAGTCAGGTCGGGTCTCTCAAAGCAGGGCATCCCCCACCATCCTGCTGTGCCCAGCACCCTCCAGGGCATCCCCCACCACCCTGCTGTGCCCAGAACCCAGCAGGGCATCCCCCACCATCCTGCTGTGCCCAGCACCCCCCAGGGCATCCCCCACCATCCTGCTGTGCCCAGCACCCTCCAGGGCATCCCCCACCATCCTGCTGTGCCCAGAACCCAGCAGGGCATCCACCACCACCCTGCTGTGCCCAGAACCCAGCAGGGCATCCACCACCATCCTGCTGTGCCCAGCACCCTCCAGGGCATCCCCCACCACCCTGCTGTGCCCAGAACCCAGCAGGGCATCCACCACCACCCTGCTGTGCCCAGCACCCCTCAGGGCATCCCCCACCACCCTGCTGTGCCCAGCACCCCCCAGGGCATCCCCCAGCATCCTGCTGTGCCCAGCACCCACCAGGGCATCCCCCACCATCCTGCTGTGCCCAGCACCCTCCAGGGCATCCCCCACCACCCTGCTGTGCCCAGAACCCAGCAGGGCATCCACCACCACCCTGCTGTGCCCAGCACCCCCCAGGGCATCCCCCACCACCCTGCTGTGCCCAGCACCCCTCAGGGCATCCCCCACCACCCTGCTGTGCCCAGCACCCCCCAGGGCATCCCCCACCATCCTGCTGTGCCCAGCACCCCTCAGGGCATCCCCCACCACCCTGCTGTGCCCAGCACCCCCCAGGGCATCCCTCACCATCCTGCTGTGCCTAGCACCCTCCAGGGCATCCCCCACCATCCTGCTGTGCCCAGCACCCCCCAGGGCATCCCCCATCATCCTACTGTGCCCAGCACCCCCCAGGGCATCCCCCATCATCCTACTGTGCCCAGCACCCCCCAGGGCATCCCCCACCATCCTGCTATGCCCAGCACCCCCCAGGGCATCCCTCACCATCCTGCTGTGCCCAGCACCCCCCAGGGCATCCCCCATCATCCTACTGTGCCCAGCACCCCCCAGCGCATCCCTCACCATCCTGCTGTGCCCAGCACCCTCCAGGGCATCTCCCACCATCCTGTTGTGCCCAGCACCCAGCAGGGCATCCCCCACCATCCTGCTGTCCCAGCACCCAGCAGGGCATCCCCCACCACCCTGCTGTGCCCAGCACCCCCCAAGGCATCCCTCACCATCCTGCTGTGCCCAGCACCCTCCAGGGCATCTCCCACCATCCTGTTGTGCCCAGCACCCAGCAGGGCATCCCCCACCATCCTGCTGTCCCAGCACCTACCAGGGCATCCCTCACCGTCCTGTTGTGCCCAGCACCCCCCAGGGCATCCCCCACCATCCTGCTGTGCCCAGCACCCACCAGGGCAACCCCCACCATCCTGCTGTGCCCAGCACCCACCAGGGCATCCCCCACCATCCTGCTGTGCCCAGCACCCCCCAGGGCATCCCTCACCATCCTGCCCCAGCCTGCACATGCACCAACAGGACAGGAGGTCCAAGGCAGGAGCTCAGTGTGTACCAGTCACATCATGGAACATTCATGGGGATGGCACAATGGGAGAAAGACAAACTGGCTCCAGAATAGTTTTCCAACCAAACTGTAGCTTTCTTGGTAAACCAAACCAACCCTTTGCCTACTCTGTATAATGATTTGGGGAAAAAGTGAACTACATCAATTTTGGTGCTTTTCCAGCCTGTTACCAGGAAGATGTTTCTTATTGGTGCAGTGAATCCCAGCACTAAATGTGGTGGGGGTTCTGCTCAGTGGGTCACAGACCTGGGGGTAGGTGGACAGACCCTCACAGGTGCCAGGGGAAGCAGGAACTGGTCACCAAAGAGCCTCAGTACCCTTGCTGAGCTTTCTGTCATCTTGCAGGTGAAAAAAACTTCGAAATTGGCTCAGCTCCAGCCACTCCTCCCCCAGGTATCCCAGCAGTGCCCCATCCTGCTCCTCAGGTCCTGCTCAGGGATGGGAATTACCTTCCTGGCGTTGTCTGCATCGGATGCACTGTCCTTGCAGGTCCTGTTATCATCCATAGGGAACACAGCTGCCTGTTCTGCTCCATGATCATCCTCCTCCTCCAGCTCATCAGAGTCCTCCTCTTCAGAGTCCACATCAATGCTTTCCCCGTTCACATGAGGGCTGGCATCACCCAGGTCCTTGTCACTCTGAAAGTTGTGACATGTGAGCCCCAAAGAGAACATCAGTGGCTGGGACAGAGCAGCTGGATCCATCCCAGCCCTCCTCTGGGCTGGGAGCTCCAGAGCTGCCAGGGGAAAGCTGGCTCTGTGTCCCTCCAGAGCTCCTCAGTGCTGCCAGAGAGCCTGCCATGTGTCACCAACCCTGCTGGATGTGGGCATGGAGGAGCCAGACTGGAATGTACCAGACATTAGGGGCAGCAGGGTCTGATTTAAACATGAGGGGCAGCTCCACCAAGGGGGTAGGAAGGTTTCTAGGGAATGGAAAGGGAAGTTACATCACACTGGGATTCCTATAGTGCTTCATGAAGGCCTAGCACTGTTCTCCTTGAATTCTAAGACCAAAACTTCAGGGCTTGAATTGCAGCAAAAGCAGAATTGGATCAGGAGTGAGTTGGTGTCTAAACCTTTTGTAAGTAACCAAATGTTTTGCTGTACAGCCTCAAGCAGTAACAGGAGACCTTGAGGACACTGAAACAACAAGGTCACCACCTGGAGCATGTTTGAAATCTCTCCAGGATTCACAGGACAGCAGGGGAACATTCACTGGAAAAGGTTTAAGAGCTGGTATCTGAACAGCCACTCTCTAAATGCCATTTCCAAAGCAGCAAGGCTGCTACAGGCAGGGAGCTGCCTCCAGAGAGAAGTTGTAGACTTGGAAGGGAAGATGTTGATCTCCACAAGCCACCACACCCCTGCAGCTCTGTGAGGGGCTGGAGTGCTAAGACAAGGGACGTGTGTGTGACAACAAACATGTCCAGTGGGCTCAGTGCTGCCCTTACCTTGGCACCTGCAGAGGAATGAGTTATGCTCTTAAACATCTCAATCATTGTTCTCTGTTTTAACACTTTGGTCTTTTTCTTGGGAACCAGGCTATAGGTTCCCATTCTCCGCTTTTTCTTCCGAGATACTGCAGCAGCTGGAAAAGAGAAGCAGAAGAGACCCAAAGTTTGCTCAGGAATGAAAAGAAGAAGGGATGGAGAGTAGGGGCTGTACTGGAGAAGGACCTGGAGTGACACCAGACAAGGGGGAATGGCTTCCCACTGCCAGAGGGTTAGATGGGATATTGGGAAGGAATTCTTGTCTGTGAGGGTGGGCAGCCCCTGGCACAGGTTTGGCAGAGAAGCTGTGGCTGCCCCATCCCTGGAAAGTGCCCAAGGTTAGGTTGGACAGGACTTGGAGCAACCTGGGCTATGGGAGGTGTCCCTGCCCATGGCAGGGGGTGGACTGAATGAGCTTTAAGGTCCCTTCCAATCCAAACCAGTCTGGGATTCTGTGAAATCCCACTTGAGGGCACGATCTGAGCAAAAGGCTCCAGCTGCTTTATTTACAAGTCAGCCAAAAGAAGAGACACACACGTGTGTGCAAACACACCAACAGCTCCCTGTCAGTGCTGCAAACCACCCAAAGTCTGAGGATCCTCTCCACGCTCCTCCTGGCCCTTCCAGCACCACACACAGCATCAAGTCCCTAAATTAGCCCGTGTTTGGCAGTGCTGCTGATGTCGTAGGAGGCTGAACCGGATCCAGCTCACTCAAATAGACACTGCAAGGCCAATAATACCAACAACAAAAGCAATGGGACAATAATTGCAGAACATACAGAGAAAAGGTGTCTTAAATAAGGAGCTGTTTGTAATTTAACCTCATTTCACACCTACTACAGAAGTTTGTTTGATTCCTTTCACTACTTTGATTGGGTCTTAATTTGTTAAGTCTCCCTCTTGGCCTTCTAATCAAATCAGACATCACACCTCCCTGCCTGGTGCTGTCTTTGGTGAATTCACAGCAGAAGGATCTTGGTGCAGGCTCCTTTAAGAGCTTCAGCACCACGATTATTGCTTGCAGTTGCACAGCCTGTTCCTTGAAAGCATTTCTTCATCTCCCACAGTGATGAAATTCCACCACAAATCTATGAAGAGACCTCGCAAAAACATTCTGATGACCCAATTAGTTTTATTTATAAGGTTGTAGTTCTTGGTAAGCACTTGTGGTGATATTCAAAGTCCTTCAGAATGGATAGAAACTTCTTCAGGGTATCACACAGGAAATAGGGATCAAAGTATTCTCTGACAAAAGCTTTTAGCAGAGGTGCTGACAGAGCTCACCTGCCTGTCCAGGAGGGACACAGGGAGGGGCAGGAGGAACTGCTCCCTTCACTGGGAGGGCACTTGAACAGGACACTGCAAGAATATCCCCTGTCCAGAACCCAAGGGGAGGAACAGGGAGTCTGGGGACACAAGTGTCACACTGGCAGGGAGACAACTGACAGACAAGGTCTGTGGCAGCAGCACAATTGCTGCCAGCAGGAAAGGGAACTCTGAGTGGGAAAAGGGTGCTGACAGAGAGTGTTTTTGTTAACCTGCTCATCTCCCACTCCACACACACACAGGTTTGGAGGTGGGTGCTGCCAAGGATTCCAGCTCCCTCCTTCTTACCTGTCTGCGACTTCGTGGTGGCCACATAGCTCTGGTTCTGAGGTAGTGACTGGTGCAGGCCCTGGAGAGAGGGCAACGACAACGGCTTCACAAAGTCCAGCATGTTCTCAAACTCCTTCTCCTTGGATTCCTTTTGATCTCTGCTGTCTCTCCCATCTTTGGGGTCTTTACTTGCATGCTGGAAAACCAAGTGCAGTTAAATTGAGCCTCTGCGTGACACAAGTAATTTTTAAAAATTAGAGAATTCATTGAATTCCTTTCTCTCAACCTTTCCTTTGAAGGCAGGACCACACATTCCCAGCAGGAGCACACAGCCCTCCTCCAGCATGTCCTGGCACTTTGCCCAGACACTCCCAGCCTGGCTGAAGTGACTCCCCCACAGGCTGAAGGCTGTGCAGGTGACAGGGAATGGGGCAGGTAACGACAAGGACCAGACACGGTTCCCACTGGCCCGTGGTTGGCTCTGGAGAAGACAAACCAATGCAACAGATGCACCTGTTCCCTGGAACAAGCTCCTGTCACACCAAGCATGCACAGAACAGCCTTGCAGAGCTGTTCTGGAGGAGCAGGAAGGAACAGGAAGGGATCCTTCCTTTTGGACAGCATTTGGCACCAAAAAGCCTCAGCACAGGGTCCCACCTCTAGCCCAGCACACAACACAACACAGGCAAAGAAGCCCCTTGCTTGACATTGCAGGTGCATCTACAGAGACTCCCTTTAGAGCAGGCACTGCCACTCCAGCTGCTCAATCCCAAATCCCAGGCAGGCTACAAGCTCCTCCTGCAACCAACAGGAATTTTGTGGCTGCTCCTGCAGCCCCTCACAGGCACCGAGGCAGCTCCTGCCTGACCTTGTGCTCAATGCAAAGTCTCACCCTGCACCTCTGCTCATGCAAGGAGGGTTCCCACAGCTCCACAGAGAACCACTGAGCTTGGAGAAGGCCTTTAGGATCACCAAGTCCACCCATTCACCCAGCACTGCCAAATCCACCACTAAACCACATCCCTAAATGTCATTTCGTAGCATTTCATCTTTCTTCAACATTTTCTCCCTTAATTTAGGAAAAAATCCCCTTCCTGAAAGAATGTCTAACTCCATTTTATGTACCCTGAAAGGCTCAGAGATGCCCAGACTGTATTTGTGTTTCCATTTTCCAGCTGTATTTATTCTTTAAACAGTCGTGGCTTGGTATTAATGGTGCTTTTATTCCAGTGCCTTTTGCACCAAGTGTGGCAAAGGAAAGTCAAGGTCAGAGCAAGGCCCAGTTCAGTGAAACACTCTCCTGTCCCAACCAATCCATCAGGCACCTGCTGAGGAAAAGCAAGAAGTGAAAGCACATGAAAGAAAGAGGCTGTTTGTGCCTCCCTCCCCCAGTGCTGCAGCCACGGGGGGAACAGGGAGTGGGGCAAAAGCTGCCTCTGCTCTGACATTTGACACTGGATTTGCCCTCAGATTCATCCCACAGATGATGCAGCTGCATCCACACACCAGGCAGGTTTGGCAGAGCTGCTCCAGCAAAGCAAGAGCACAGTGAGCAAGGAAAGGCAGAGAAAATTGGGATTGGAGAAGCCTCAGGGGGACCTGATTGTGTCATTCCAGCACCTGAAGGGAGTCAAGAAGGATGGAGGGAGAGTATTTACAAGGGCACAGAGTGACAGGACAAGGGGGAAATGGCTTCACACTGAGGGAGTGAGGGTTTAGACTGGATAACAGGAAGAAATTCTCCCCTGTGAGGGTGGGCAGGCCCTGGCACAGGTTGGGCAGAGTAGCTGTGGCTGCCCCATCCCTGGAAGTGTCCAAGGCCAGGTTGGACAGGGCTTGGAGCCACCTGGGCTGGTGGGAGGTGTCCCTGTCCATGGCAGGGGGTGGGACTGGAGGATCTTTAAGGTCCCTTCCGACCCAAACCAGTCTGGGATTCTCTGATTTTAATGCTGTTCCACTTACAGGAAAAAACTTTTTATGGGACTTGTAAAGCAACAGCTGAAACACCAGAACAGGAGGAGGGATCCAGGTGAGAGAAGGAGGGAATGAAAAGCAGGAAGCAATAAAAGCCCTCTGTGAAGCCCAGGTTCAGGCAGGCACTCTCTGACACTGTGACCTTGGGAACAAACAGGGAAGAGGCTGATTCTCCTAATTATGGCTCTGCCACGTGCCCAGAGAGGGCTGGGCCAGGGACAGCAGGGCTGGAATGCTGGTCAGGAATGACCCACATAAAGAGGCCATCAAAGGGCCAATGATTCCAGCCCATAACTTCTGGCTGAGCTGCCACAGCACTTCTAAAAGGGCATCTAGTCTTGGATTAATGATTTCAAAGATGACAAATCTACCATATCCTTTGATATGTTGTTCCAATGCTTAATTGCCCTCACTGCCAAATAATTAAATGCATTATGCTTTTTCAACTGAATTAAAAAAGCCCTGTCTCATCAGCAACTCTCACTCCCAGGAGATACTTAGGGGCTGTGACCAACTTTTTTTCTTTTTTTTAAACTTTGTCTTTAATAAGTTTAATAGAGTGAGCAAATTAAGTGCCCATAGGATCATTTTCTGGACACTGGATGACTCCTGAGTCTGCTCCCAGTTGCTCTACCCCTAAAAAATGTTCATCAGGAGTGCTGGGCACAGCATGCCAAGAATAGTCTCAACAATACTATTTATACCTCTTAAAAGTCCTTAGTTTATAGATCTAAAGGTTAACTAATTCTTGGCTAGAGGATTATTCTGAGAATTCCCAAATCCCCTGCAACATTCCATGTTTTCTATTTCTAACTTAAAACTAGAAAAATCAGCTTGGGAGAGACACATTGATACAGAGCTGCCTGCAACAAGTGAACACAGGGCCTGAATTTTGTGTCCTTTCCATGTGGATTCCTGCAACTGGTCTCTGATGAGAGGTGTTGTTCTTCCCAAACATGAGGAATTCACATTCAAACCATGCCAGACTGTAATCCAATTTTTAAATGAAGAAGTAGAGTGTTATTAGCTTGAGGTTTTTCTCTCCCCCTGCAATTACGACATGGACATAAATTTAAAATCTTCAATAGGCTGCATGACATCTGCTAAATGTGATTTTTCTCATGGCAATTTTGGTAAAATAGGGTTTTTTTTAAATCAAATCAGGTCTTCTGAGAGCTGGATTATCCCTTAGAGGCAAATGCAGCCATGGAAAAGAAGAAGGACTCCCAGAGAGGTGAGAACATCTCTCACGGGGCCTGATGACATGGGAGGCTGAGCAGGACAGCAGTGAAACAGAAATATATACACACACACACATATATACATACAAATATATATCAGATTAGATAGATAGATAGATAGATAGATAGATAGATAGATAGATAGATAGATAGATGGATGGATGGATGGATGGATGGATGGATAGATAGATAGATAGATAGATAGATAGATAGATAGATAGATAGATGGGTGGGTGGATGGATGGATGTATGGATAGATAGATGGTGGATGGATGGATGTATGGATAGATAGATAGATAGATAGATAGATAGATAGATAGATGTATGGATAGATAGATAGATGATAGATAGATAGATAGATACCTTTCTACATTTTAATGGGACTGACCACATTTCTATGATGGGCACAGAAGTCCCCTAGAGCAGCAGGGAGAAGTTACTAAAAATGGCAAAAAATAGAATATCCTCAGGTTTACTTTTTTTTCCCAAAAGCAAAACTGCAGAACAAACATCCCTAATGTCTCCCATAATATACTCCTGGAAAAGCTGGTAGCCCATGGCCTGGACAGGTGTACCCTCTCCTGGATTAAGAGCTGGCTGGAGGGTCAGGCCCAGAGAGTGCTGGTGAATGGGGTTGTGTCCAGCTGGTCACCAGTGGTGTTCCCCAGGGGTCTGTGTTGGGTCCAGTCCTGTTTAACATCTTTAGTGATGATTTAGATGAGGGGATTGAGTCCATCAGCAGAAAATTTGCTGATGACACCAAGTTGGGAGGGAGTGTTGACCTGCTGGAAGGCAGGAGGGCTCTGCAGAGGGACCTGGATGGACTGGAGGGATGGGCTGATTGCAATGGGATGAAGTTCACCAAGGCCAAGTGCAGGTCCTGCCCTTTGGCCACCCCAACCCCCTGCAGTGCTCCAGGCTGGGCACAGAGTGGCTGGAGAGCAGCCAGGCAGAGGGACCTGAGGGGACTGAGGGACAGGAAGCTCAACAGGAGCCACCAGTGTGCCCAGGTGGCCAAGAAGGCCAATGGGATCATGTCCTGGATCCAAACTAGCGTGGCCAGCAGGCCCAGGGCAGTGACCCTTCCCCTGGACTCTGCCTTGGGGAGGCCACACCTTGAGTGTTGTGTTCAGTTCTGGGCCCCTCAGTTGAGGAAAGAGATTGAGGGGCTGGAGCGGGGCCAGAGAAGAGCAACGAGGCTGGAGAAGGGACTGGAGCACAAGTGCTGTGGGGAGAGGCTGAGGGAGCTGGGGGTGTTCAGCCTGGAGAAGAGGAGGCTCAGAGGTGACCTCAGCACTGTCTGGAACTCCCTGAAGGGAAGTTCTGGCCAGGTGGGGGTTGGTCTCTTCTCCCAGGCACTCAGCAATAGGACAAGGGGGCACGATGGGCTCAAGCTCTGCCAGGGGAAATTGAAGTTGGAGAGCAGAAAAAACTTCTTTGCAGAGAGAGTGCTCAGGGATTGGAATGGGCTGCCCAGAGAGGGGGTGGATTCCCCATCCCTGGAGGTTTTTCAACTGAGCTTGGCCGTGGCACTGAGTGCCATGATCTGGTAAAGGGACCGGAGTTGGACCAAGGGTTGGACTTGATGATCTTGGAGGTCTTTTCCAACCCAATCCATTCTATGATTCTAATGAACCCCCCTGTGCTGTGACAGAACTCACAGAGCATTCTCCTCACAGCCCAGCAACTGAAGGGCTTTCCTTGAGCAAATCCTGCAAGCTGGAAGGGAAACCAGAGCAGAACTCCATCCTAGTGCTGGTGGAAGGACACAAACACAGGGCTCACACTGTAGATCAGGCCAAAAGACTCATTTAACAGA